>NC_090072.1:426332-436332 GCF_038355195.1 Osmerus mordax | reverse complement strand
CAGGGCAGCAGCACACGCCTGGTGAAACAAGAGTGTGTGTGAGTGTGTGGGGGGGACAAACGTGTGTGTGTGTTCTTCCTGACTCTGGAGTCTATTACAGGACACTCCCCCCCCCCCCCCCCCCTCAGACAGCTGAGACATGAATGGAATTAAAGAATATATCCCCAGGCTCCTCCTCCCCCCCAGGCTCCTCCTCCCCCCAGGCTCCTCCTCCGCCCCAGGCTCCTCCTCCCCCCCAGGCTCCTCCTCCCCCCAGGCTCCTCCTCCGCCCCAGGCTCCTCCTCCGCCCCAGGCTCCTCCTCCCCCCCAGGCTCCTCCTCCCCCCAGGCTCCTCCTCCGCCCCAGGCTCCTCCTCCGCCCCAGGCTCCTCCTCCCCCCAGGCTCCTCCTCCCTCCCGGCTCCTCCCCCCCCCAGGCTCCTCCTCCCCCCAGGCTCCTCCTCCCCCAGGCTCCTCCTCCCCCCAGGCTCCTCCTACCCCCAGGCCCTTCTCCGCCCCAGGCTCCTCCTCCCTCCCGGCTCCTCCTCCCCCCGAGGCTCCTCCTCCCCCCAGGCTCCTCCTCCCCCAGGCTCCTCCTCCCCCCAGGCTCCTCCTCCCCCCAGGCTCCCCCCTCCTACCTCTCCTGGCTGTGGCTGGCCGCTATGCATTGTGGGAGTGCGAGGGTGCAGCCAAACAGCATGATGTGTCTGTAGCAGCCCAGACGGTTCAGGTAACCGAAGAAACGCAGGAACATCTCCACCTCTGATGCCTTCACCACGGTAACGGCCGGCGACGCCCACGTCTGGTTGTAGGGCAGCATGTGACACTGAGGCTCGATGATGTCAGAACACCCACCTGGGAGGGAGGGGAGAGGGAGGGGGGGGAGGGAAGGAGGGAAGGAGGGGGAAAAAGGGGTTGGGAGAGAGTTTCAAACAGATGTTCAAAAACACAGCCACCTGGTTGGACGTGTATCACAGTTAATGAACCAATAACAAGCATTCTGTCTGGATTTGGCATTAATATGATCCTGGTTGGCTGAGAGGAGAGGAGGCGAGGGAGGGAGGGGAGAGGAGGCGAGGGAAGGGGAGAGGAGAAAGGAGACAGTCTCTTGAATCTGCTGTTTCATTGTTGTTGTCTGATCAAAGTCAGGGAGGGAACGTGAGCGAAAGAAGACAGAGAGAGAGAGAGAAAAAGAGAGAGAGGAGAAAGAGAGAGAGAGAGAGAGAAAGAGGAGAAAGAGAGAGATTTACTAAATGATTTACCTTCATAGGCTTTGAATAAGACAAACTACTTTTCTCCCTCTCCCTTCTCTCTCTACGTTTAACTCCCTCTCCCTCCCTCTCCCTCTCCCTATCTCTCTCTCTGTCTCAGGACAAAGTGGAGGACACTGGATCAGAATTCTGTCCATCGTCTACACCAGAGTAAAGGACAAAGACACACACACACTCTCACAGATACATGCTGATTGGAGCCCTCCATTCCCTACATGACTGATGGTAAAGACACTATGATAACAGAGAGAGAGAGAGAGAGAGAGAGAGAGAGAGAGAGAGAGGGAGAGAGAGAGAGAGAGAGAGAGGGAGAGAGGGAGGGAGGGAGGGAGGGAGGGACAAAACAATCAGACAGACTGAGTGAGTATGGGACCAGTGAAGAGCTTACCTTGGTCGGGGGCGGGGCTAAGAGTTCCTGGTGTTGTGCTGATTGGCCAAAAGGTACTCAGTGAGGTTATCGAGGTCACCCAATCAGGAGACAGGGTGGGAGGGGTTATGGAGGAGGTCAGGTGGCTGCCTCATCTCTCCTGGTGGTAGCATCCGTGCTGGTAAGGCTGAGGGAGAAGCTGCCGGTAACGGTGGTGGAGGAGGTGGAGGAGGAGGAGGAGGTGGAGGAGGAGGAGGAGGTGGAGGAGGAGGTGTCTGGTGCTCCCGTAGAGCGAGACAGCAGCGGGCCAGACTGCCTGAAACCACTGATCCCTACACACACAACACACACACACAGATACACACACACACACAGATACACACACACAGGAGGAGGAGAGGAGAGGGGGAGAGGAGAAGGGGAGAGGAGAGGGGGGGAGAGGAAGGAGAGTGAAGAGGGGATGAGGAGAGGGGGAGAGGAGAGGAGAGGGGGAGAGGAGAGGGGGAAGGGGGGGAGAGGAGAGGGGGAGAGAAAAGAGACGGGGAGACCAGTGGGGGAGAGGAGAAGGGGAGAGGAGAGGGGGAGAGGAAGAGGGGGGAAGGGGGGGAGAGGACGGGGAGAGGAGAGGAGAGGAGAGGGGGAGAGGAGAGGGGTGAGAGGAGAGGGGGGAAGGGGGGGAGAGGAGAAGGGGAATGGGGGGAGAGGAGACGGGGAGAGGAGAGGGGGAAGGGGGGGGGGAGGAGAGGGAGGAGAGGGGAGGTGTGGAAGAACAGAAGGTCCATCAGATAGCCAGATGCAGCAGTGTGTGAAATGTGTGTGTGTGTGTATTTGTGTGTGTGTGTGTGTGTGTTTAAAAGCCCTTGAGGAACAATGTTTAAAAAGCTCATTCACTTTACTACCCCACACACACACTTCACTCAGCCTCAAAGCACAGAGCCACACCATCAGAGATACTGATGAAGAAATGGTCCAGTGCAGCTCTTCATCATCACTATGGGCAACACTTCCATGACGCACAGTAACATGAATATTAACACACAGCTCTTGTTGTGGTGTCTGTGTGTACTGTGTGTATGTGTGTACTGTCTGTGTGTGTGTGTGTGTGTGTGTGTGAGTGTGTACTATACTGTGTGTGTGTGTGTGTGTGTGTGGAGAAGGCCGTATGGAACACTAATGATTCACTGAGCAGCTTGTCTGTGTCATTATTGGCTGCTGTTAATTCATGAATATAATCAGCCAATCAGAGTCAGAGGACCAATGTTAAATATGCAGAATGTTTCCACACAGACAGACACACACACAAACACTACGATCCTAGTGGGGCCTGACCAGTCACAAAAACATGCACACACACACAATACACACAGAAAGATAACAGTTGTGTGTTTTCGGATAAGGTTGCATTGTGTGTTTGTGTGTCTATGCGTGTGTGTCTATGCGTGTGTGTCTATGCGTGTGTGTCTGTGCGTGTGTGTCTGTGCGTTGTGATGCTCATTGACTTCATTTAAATTGTGAGGACCATTGATGTGAGGTGAGAGATAACAAACCTAGTTCTGCTCCTACCCTCCTCTTCTCAATCTCCCTCTCTGACCTCCTCCTCCCTTTCTCCCTTTCTGACCCTCCTTTACATACTGTGTGTGTGTCTCTTGTGTGTGTGTGGTGAGTGTGTGCGTGTGTGTGGTGATGTATGTGTGTGTGTGTGTGTGTGGTGTGTGTGTGGTGTGTGTGTGTGTGTGTGCATGTGTGTGTGTGTGTGTGTGTGGTGTGTGTGTACCTGTGAGCACCAGCAGGATGCAGAGCAGTAGGGCAGCTGAGGGCAGCAGGATGTAGAGGGCCAGGCGAGGGCAGCGAGACACGCCGGGCTTGTGAGAACATACCTCCCCCATGTCCTCCCCCAGACCAGAGGCCTGCACGCGCACACACACACACACACACACACCACATTCACACACAAACAAACATTAGAAACCACAATGCAGTTAAAACCACGGCATGGTTACAATGATATATTTGTCATCTAATCACTTATCCAGATGGTTTACCGTAGGCCTATATTTGGCTTATCTAAGGGCTATCTCTGTTAAAGTTCCCGCTTCTCTCCATATCCTTACCTGTTTCCACCGCGTTCCCTGAAGACTTTCAGACGCGCGCACACGGCTTCCCCGTTAACGGAACATCTAACAACCCTGGCCGCGAGGAGAGCGACATGTTTAACGCAACTTACAACAACACCGACTTTTACTAGACTGCCCCGGTCTCCCCTTTAACCTAGGGCATTCGCGCGCGCAGGGTCCTAACTCGGTCTGACCTGCCGCACTGACCGAGGAAAAGAGTAGGATTCTGTTTCCTGCGGGTTGTTTTACCGTTAATGACGGAAAACCCTCAGGGTCGGCCGGTTGAACTCTCACCAAACAACGCGCAACACATGAACTCCACTGGAGAGATCTCCGGTTGCCCACTGAGCTGGCCCGTTGCCCTCCAAGTCTGGTTGAATAGCAAGCGGCACGCTATCGTCATAGTCAATCAATCCACCGGTTTGGGAGAACCGTGAACATGACGAAATGATTCGAAGGAGATCTCCGGTCCCTCCTTGTCCCACTTCGGCTACGTGACGGCCGCTAGGACCATGCTTAAAATGCTCGCGTTCCGCCCGGTCTGCCCGTCAGTCCCCGGTCGGTTGGTCCGTTTATTTTTAACCTAGAGGTATTTTTTGCTTCAGACTTTCCGTTCAGCAGCGCGCGTGCCCCGCTTCAGGCTCGGGGGGACCTGATGGTTCTCTCGAGAAGAGATCGGATATTTTAGCGCCCGGCTCGAGGGAGAGTAGCTGCAGCCGGGGGGCTCGTGTGTGTCCTCCCACCAGCTGTGCGCGAGTGCTCGAGAGACTTTTCACACCCCAAGCGCCTCTAATAGGAGTACCTCGCGCGCACTTGACTTCGGGCTGTCTAAGCGGGGAGGCTTGTGAGTTCAGCTCTGTTGGACGGTGTTACTCTTCTGGTGTATAATCGGTTTGAGCTCTCTTACCCAATTCATGAATGTACCGGAGAACAACCGACACGGCCGGTCCGAGTTAGAGGGAAGCACAACAGAGGCGGGATAAAAGCAAAGCAAAAAAGGACTAGAAGTGAGAGAGAAGAAGTTTCTTACCCTGCCGCTGAATGTGACGCGCGGACATGGCTCCGAGTCCGCTGGGGCCCGCGTGGATGACATGACCGGACACCGGAGCTTGCAGCTCACCTCACCGACACATCATTCTCCCGTGAAACCCCGGTAGCACTCTCGCAATGGGAGGGGTGAGACTCGGAGGAAAAGTCTAGTCCGGTCACCTCCTCGCAGATACAGCTGTGAAACTCACCCTCTAACACACTCACACACACTCACCCTCTAACACACACTCACCCTCTCACACACACCACCCCTCCGCATTCCATTAACCGTGGGTACAATGTCATGTTTTCTCTCTGATGTGCGGCTAATGGGCAGAGAATTTGGCAGCTGGAACACAAACACACTCACGCACACATATCAAAAACACATCACTGTTGGTTGTTCAACGTGGTTCTAATCCTACACTTTCTATTAAATTCACGTGTTTCTCTAGTCAACATGGGATTAAAGGCTGGACTAGACAGACACGCGCACACTAGCCCAGTATACAGGAGCAGCTCCCTCGAGCGTCATTAGTGTAATTACAGCCCTAACTCTCAGCGCGCGGTGGAAGCTTCCACTAGCGACTTCACTTCAGCCTACTTTTAGAAAAACACATTAAGGAACAGGTACACCCCCCCCCCCCCACCCCCCCCCCCCCCCCCACACACACACACACACACACAAGCACGCACACACAGTAATAGATAAACAGTTCTCAGGCAGTTTCTTTTATTTCCCAGCTGCAGTCAGACAAGTAACAACCACAGTAACCAGAAAAGTAACCATGTTCTGTTACACTACAGTTAGCATGTTACACTACAGTTTAGCATGTTAGCATGTTACACTGCAGCTTTGCATGTTAGCATGTTACACTGCAGCTTTGCATGTTCACGGTTATGTTGTTATACTGTGGACAACAACCAATCACTGTCTTCTCTCAACCCTACAAAACCAATCACTGTCCTTGCTTTAAAATTTCATCATGTCTGACATCTCTAATAATATTCCAATAATCCAAGAATAATAACCAACATTCTTCATCATCATTATCATCACCACCACCGTGGTCCTATAAAGGGGATGATGTTGTAAAAGTATAGAATAATCCGAAGAGAGATTATAAGTGTGTGTGTGTGGAAATGTAAATGAAAGTGAGCACGTGTATTCATGCATGTATGTCTGTGTGTGTCTGTGTATATTTGTGTGTATGTCTGTGTGTGTGTGTGTCTACAGGGTGAGCAGGTAGAACGCTGTAGCAGCCAGCAGGACAGCACAGACCAGAAGCAGCCAGCAGAGAGGAGCGCCCCCACCCCCCCCTCCTCCTCCTCCACCTCTCCTCTCCTACGAGGCTTCTTACGACGACCTCGCTGGCGCTTCTCAAACGCCTCCAACTCCAGCTGAGGGGAGGAGAGAGGAGGAGAGAGGGAGAGGGGAGGAGGAGAGAGGAGGAGGAGAGAGGAGGAGGAGAGAGGGAGGAGGGGGGAGGAGAGGAGGGAGAGGAAGAGGAGAGGAGAGAGGGGAGAGGAAGAGAGAGGAGGAGAGAGGAGGAGGGGGAGGAGGGAGGAGGAGGGGGAGAGGAGGAGAGACAGGTGAGGAGGAGAGTGCAAGTGAAACTTTGTAATGTACTCCTCACTAACTCCTCTAATCACCTGTTGTTTCTTCTGCTCCTCCTCTTGAACGGCTTTCTCTTCTGCTTCCTTCAGCTAACACAACACACACACACACACACACACACACACACACACACACACACACCCACACACATACTGTTTCTAAATCAGGGACCAGGAACAACTCAAGGCCTTACATGATGGAGTGGTGTGTGTGTGTGTGTGTGTGTAATAGGCAGTGAGAAGTGCTATCAAGCCCATTTTGCTTAATGACCCAAATCATTTCCACATCTGTGTGTGTGTGTATATGTGTGTGTATATGTGTGTGATGTATGTGTGTGTGTGTGTGTGTGTATATATGTGTGTGTGTGCATGTAGCTGTGTGTATATGTGTGTGTATATGTGTGTGTGTGTGTAGCTGTGTGTGTATACGTGTGTGTGTGTGTGTGTGTAGCTGTGTGTATATGTGTGTGTGTGTGTGTGTGTATATGTGTGTGTGTGTGTGTATATATGTGTGTGTGTGTGTAGCTGTGTGTATATGTGTGTGTGTGTGATGTATTACCTCGTTAACTTTCCTCCTCACAGCTCTGCAGGCGTCATCACACGCCAGGAGCCTCTCCTCCTCCACCTTACAGCAGGGAAACTCCTACACACACGGAGAGGGGACATGCTGTGAGTGTGTGTGTGGTGTGTGTAAGTGTTGTGTATGCTGTGAGTGTGTGTGTGGTGTGTGAGTGTGTGTGGTGTGTGAGTGTGTGTGTGGTGTGTGTATGGTGTGTGTGTGTGTGTACCTTCCTGATCCTCCTGCAGGGACACCTGAGTCTGACTCTTTGTGTGCAGGTCTGCTCACACGCTCCATGATGACACACGTCCTTACAGCCATGTCCACACCTCAGCTACACACACCCACACACACGCCATGCACACCACACACACACGCACAGAGATTAAAGTCAGATATACAGTGTTGCTACAGAGACGTTATGAATGGATCATTCTTACTTCATCTACTGTAAACATTCTCCTCCCTCTCCTTCTCTCCTCCCTCCCTCTCCCCTTCTCAATTTACATTTACATTTAGTCATTTAGCAGACGCTCTTATCCAGAGCGACTTACAGTAAGTACAGGGACATTCCCCCGAGGCAAGTAGGGTGAAGTGCCTTGCCCAAGGACACAACATCAGTTGACATGACCGGGAATCGAACTGGCAACCTTCAGATTACAAGCCCGATCCCTCACCGCTCAGCCACCTGATTCTCTCCTCCCTCTCCCCTCTCCCTCCCCCTTCTCTCCTCCCTCCCCTTCCCCTCTTACTATCTCCCTTTCCTTATCTCTCCTCTCTCTCTCCTCCTGTGTGGTTGTGTGTGTGTGTGTGTTTTGTCTATCCTGCCGCCAAAAACTGGACAAAATGAAAAAGTTAAACTGTTCCAGACTGTGTGTGTGTGTTGTGTGGTGTATGTGGTGTATTGTGTGTTTGTGTGTGGTGTATGTGTGTGTGTTCTGTCATGTTAACAGCACACAAACCGTCTGGCGCCATTGATTACCCCACAGAAGAGAGAGAGTATGGGGAGAGGGAGAAGAGAAGGGGAGAGAGACAGATGGCGAGAGAGGGAGGGAGAGAAGGAAAGAGAGAGAGAGGTAGAGAGAGAGGTAGGAGAGAGAGAGACAGAGAGGGAGAGAGAGGGGTAGAGAGAGGTAGAGAGAGGTAGGGAGAGAGAGAGACAGAGAGGGAGAGAGAGGGGTAGAGAGAGGTAGAGAGAGGTAGGGAGAGAGAGGGAGGATTAAGGAGGTTGAACTAGTTTCTTGTCCTTCTTTCTCACCTTTTCTCTCTCTCAGCTGTAACATTCTAACTTATGAGAACACACACACACTGCACACACACACACAGCACACACACAGCACACACACTCTCCGTACCTGTTTGGGGCACTGGTTCCTGCAAGAGGACAGCTCTCTCCTGCCCTGCTCCCCTGCCGACAACCACTTCCTGTAGGGTCAGAGATGAGAGTGTGTGTGTCTATCTACAGACAGGGGATGTACAGCAGGGGTGATGTTGCAGGTGTGTGTGAGTGTGTGTACCTACAGACAGGGGATGTACAGCAGGGTGATGTTGCAGGTGTGTGTGAGTGTGTGTGTGTACCTACAGACAGGGGATGTACAGCAGGGTGATGTTGCAGTGGCAGCGCTGACGGTGGCTTTGGAGGCAGGGGGGGCAGGGCCCCGGGTGGCATGGCAACAGGCAGGGGTGGGGGCACCCGGGGGGGCGGGGAGCCCCACAGCCCTCCTCACACACCTCACACTCCGGTCCTGCCTGATTCAACATTCATACAAGAGGGAGTTTTGTAACTCGCACAGAGGTCCAACTAAATAAATATGTTGCACACACACACACACACCGTCAGGGGGACCTAACCCTAACGCTACCAGACATTGATATTCACTCTCTACATTTCCACTGACTGAGGGTGGAAATCTCCGGGTTAGGTAACTCACACTCACACACTCGTATACTCACACACACACACACACACACACTCATATACTCACACACACACTCGCTCATATACTCACACACACACTCACTCATATACTCACACACATACACACTCATATACTCACACACACACACTCATATACTCACACACACACTCATATACTCACACACCACACACACACTCATATACTCACACACATACACACTCATATACTCACACACACACACACACTCATATACTTTCACACACACACACACACACACACACACACACACACACTCACAGGTGTGTAGGGTGACAAGAGCCCTGTAATGATGTAAATCACCTTCAAAGTGGTGAATATCCCCTTTCACACTATGGGGCTGTGTGTGTGTGCACATGAGTGTGTGGGTGTTTGAGAGTCTGATAATAAGAAAGAGAGGACAGTGTTACACCTTTTAAGTGTTTCTATTTCAGGAAGAGAGGAGTGGAGGGGAGGGGAGAGGAGGGGGGAGAGGAGAGGGGAGAGAGGAGAGGAGGAAGAGTAGTCTATCACAACCCTTACCAGTTGCTTGTCGTAGCCTTGACAACGTGACACTCGCGGGTGCAGCTATGGTTACTGCAGGTCAGAGTTCGTCCACATGGTCTCTGACAGGAGAATGCTCCCCGCTGATGACACGGCACTGGAGTCACCTGACACACACACACACAGAGAACGGTTAACATTCCGTGAGATATGAACGTTTCCATATCAGACATGAGCTCTGTGGATCATCTATCTAGAGTCTCCTTTACTGCCCTACACACACACACACACACTCCATGCAAGGTGAACAGACCGGTCCCTTCAGTGTGTGTGTGTGTGTGTGTGTGTGTTTGGAGGATAGTGTTCTGTGCTGAATGCAGGATAAGTAAGTGTGTTGGAAAGAAAACAGATGATACCCTTGACAGAGAGAGAGAGAGAGAGAGAGAGAGAGAGAGAGAGAGAGAGAGAGAGAGAGAGAGAGAGAGAGAGAGAGAGAGAGGGGAAAAGGGAGAGAGCGGAAGAGACAGAGAGAGAGAGAGAGAGAGAGAGGGAGAGGGAGGGAGAGAGAGGGAGAGGGAGAGAGAGAAAAAAAAAAAGAGATGACATTTAAAGTCTTTAGTAAACCCAA
>NC_090072.1:393882-426132 GCF_038355195.1 Osmerus mordax | reverse complement strand
ACACACACACACACACACACCCACCCTCCCCCTCAACACACACACACACCCTCCCCCTCCACACACACACACGCCCCCAGGGTTGTGTTATGAGCGGGCTGGAGGACATTCCAGTCTCTGACCTGTGACCCTGTGTGAGTTAATCCCAGATAACCATCAGACAGGAACAGAGGGCCTCGGACGGGACGGGGGGGCCTACTCTGGACTGGGAGGGAGGGGGGGGGGCTGGGAGGAGGGGGGGGGGGCCTACTCTGTACTGGGAGGGAGGGGGGGTGAAGGTGTGTGTGTGTGAGGGTTTGTGTGCGTTACCTTGGTGACAGACTGAAGGACACTTGTGGTTCCGGCAGCCCAGAGTCCTGCCACACTTCTGGTCACACGGGGGGCAGTTACCAGGGCAACACTGTCAACACACAACACTATGGGAAACTGAGGAGGAGGGGAGGGGAAAGCAGAGGAGAGGAGAGAGAGGAGAGGAGAGGAGAGGGGAGAGCAGAGGAGAGGAGAGGGGAGAGCAGAGGGGAGTGCAGAGAGGAGAGCAGAGGGGAGAGTAGAGGGGAGGAGAGGGGGGAGAGCAGAGGGGAGGAGAGGGGGGAGAGCAGAGGGGAGAGTAGAGGGGAGGAGAGGGGGGAGAGCAGAGGGGAGGAGAGAGCAGAGGGGAGAGTAGAGGGGAGGAGAGGGGAGAGAGCAGAGGGGAGGAGAGGGGGGAGAGCAGAGGGGAAGAGAGAGCAGAGGGGAGAGTAGAGGGGAGGAGAGGGGGGAGAGCAGAGGGGAGGAGAGAGCAGAGGGGAGAGTAGAGGGGAGGAGAGGGAGAGAGCAGAGGGGAGGAGAGGGGGGAGAGCAGAGGGGAAGAGAGAGCAGAGGGGAGAGTAGAGGGGAGGAGAGGGGGGAGAGCAGAGGGGAGGAGAGAGCAGAGGGGAGAGTAGAGGGGAGGAGAGGGGAGAGAGCAGAGTATCTTACCCTTCTTCTACACTGGTGCTTCTGGCAGCTTCGTGTGTTCTGACACTTGGTGTCACATATGTACTCTTTATGACAGGGCATCACGCGTGTGTACCTGCCACAGCGACACTGCTTCTCCACCTCCTGCGCACACACGCGCACACACACGCACGCACGCACACACACGCACACACGCACACACACACACACATCAGAGCCAGAAGGTGTTACTGCGTCTACTTCGTACTATGTAGTGTGTTTAGTGTGTGTGTGTGTGTGTGTGTGTACCTGTCGGCAGGTCTCACAGGGTCCTCTATAACAGCGTAGAGCAGGTGTGTGTGTGTGTGTGTGTGTACCTGTCGGCAGGTCTCACAGGGTCCTCTATAACAGCGTAGAGCAGGTGTGTGTGTGTGTACCTGTCGGCAGGTCTCGCAGGGTCCTGTATGACAGCGTAGAGAGCAGGTGTGTGTGTGTGTGTGTGTGTGTACCTGTCGGCAGGTCTCGCAGGGTCCTCTATGACAGCGTAGAGAGCAGGTGTGTGTGTGTGTACCTGTCGGCAGGTCTCGCAGGGTCCTCTATAACAGCGTAGAGCAGGTGTGTGTGTGTGTACCTGTCGGCAGGTCTCGCAGGGTCCTCTATAACAGCGTAGAGCAGGTGTGTGTGTGTGTGTGTACCTGTCGGCAGGTCTCGCAGGGTCCTCTATGACAGCGTAGAGAGCAGGTGTGTGAGCCACCACAGTCCAGCTGTCTGTCACATGTGTCTCCACAGGGGGCCACATCCTCTGTGCAGGGGAGGGAGCACTCTGACACACACACACACACACACACAGATCAGAGAGAAGTGTGTGTATACTTGTGAGTGTGTATATATATATATATATATATAGGTGTGTGTGTATGATGTGTGTGTGTATATAAGTGTGTGTGTATGAGTGTGTGTATATGAGTGTGTGTATATGAGTGTGTGTATATGAGTGTGTGTGTGTATGAGTGTGTGAGTCTTACTGGTCTTTCCGCAGGGGCAGCTCCTGGCTCCAGAGCGAGGGCAGGCTCCACAGGGGCCCTGGTGACACGCCCTCTCACACAGGTGGTGCCCACAGGACAGAGGAGACCCACACACCTGGGGACACACGCATCACACACACACATCACACACGCATCACACACACACACGCATCACACACATCACACACACACACGCATCACATCACACACACATCACACACACGCATAACACACGCATCACACACAGCTCATGTTCTGCATGTATTCCTGCTCTCAGATGAACAGGTCATTGTGGAACATGCAGGCAGGATGGAGACAGGCTAGTCCCCTAGTGCAGTGTGTGTGTGTGTGTGTGTGTGTGGGGGGTGTTTGTGGTGTGGTGCAGTGTGTGTGTGTACCTGTTGACAGTACCAGACTGGGCTGGCACACTGAGTCTGGGTCTCCTCCCGTCCACACACACACCTCTGTACACTGGTCCTGGGGCACGGCTGGCACTCTCCTGACACACACACACACACACCACACACACACCATGAATGTGTCTGATACGAGGACAGGTCTGCTGGGTGTTACCTGAGTGACAGGCTGGTACAGGTGTGTGTGTTACCTGAGTGACAGGTTGGTACAGGTGTGTGTGTGTTACCTGAGTGACAGGCTGGTACAGGTGTGTGTGTGTTACCTGAGTGACAGGCTGGTACAGGTGTGTGTGTGTTACCTGAGTGACAGGCTGGTACAGGTGTGTGTGTGTTACCTGAGTGACAGGCTGGTACAGGTGTGTGTGTGTTACCTGAGTGACAGGCTGGTACAGGTGTGTGTGTGTTACCTGAGTGACAGGCTGGTACAGGTGTGTGTGTTACCTGAGTGACAGGCTGGTACAGGTGTGTGTGTTACCTGAGTGACATGTTACATTTACATTTAGTCATTTAGCAGACGCTAAACCTGTTGGTACAGGTGTGTGTGTGTGTTACCTGAGTGACAGAGGCTGGTACAGGTGTGTTGTCGGCAAGGTAGAATCTTATCACATCGTTGTTGGCATGACCATGCCTTGTTGCTACAGCGACGAGGGAGGGGCGTGGCCTTAGTGCACATACAGGAGACTGACAACATCTTAGGACAGGGGGGGCAGGGGCCTGGAACACACACACACACAGATATACACATACAGAGAAACACACAGCAACAACTAAATATATTTTCTTTGTTTTCCATTATTATCACTAAAGTGTGTGTGTGTTACCTGGGTGGCAGAGCAGCAGACACCTGTGTCCACAGCTGGGTTTGAGGGCACGGTCACACACCTGTCCACAGGAGTGTGGGAGGAGCCAGGGGTCTGGGGGCGGGTCCTGCACCTTCCCACAGTAACACACGTACCTGTTAGGAGTCTGGCTGGGGGGGTACTCCTGCCTGCACTTAGGACTGGGGGGGGGGGGTAAGAGAAGGTAGATTGCCATTACCACCAGGTATGTTTGTGTAGGCACGCATGTGTGTGTCCTAACCAAGGCCAGGGGTGTGTGTGTGTGTGTACTGACCAGGGCCAGGGGTGTGTGTACTGACCAGGGCCAGGGGTGTGTGTGTGTGTACTGACCAGGGCCAGGTGTGTGTGTGTGTGTGTGTACTGACCAGGGCCAGGTGTGTGTGTGTGTGTGTACTGACCAGGGCCAGGGGTGTGTGTGTGTGTGTACTGACCAGGGCCAGGGGTGTATGTGTGTGTGTGAGTGTGTACTGACCAGGGCCAGGGGTGTATGTGTGTGTGTGTGTGTGTACTGACCAGGGCCAGGGCAGGTCCTGGCTGGCAGGGTCCTCCTGTGTGAGGCTGTGCAGCAGCACGCTGTCTGTGGCCCACTTCTGGATGCAGGGAACATGGAACAGGGAGAAACACCCGGAACAGCTCCACACCTGAGGAGGGGGGGCGGGGGTGAGTATGAGTGAAGGTGTGAGAGAGTGTGTGTGTAAAAGTGTGTGAGTATGAGCATATGTGTGTGTGAGTATGAGTGTGTGCATGTGTGTGTGTGTGTGTGCATGCATGAGAGAGAGAGAGCCTCACTGCCTGGCCTCCTGACAGTGTGTGTGTGTGTGTGTGTGTGTGTGTGTGTGTGTGTGTGTGTGTGTGTGTGAGCGCCTCACAGCCTGGGTCCTCCTGACAGAGGCGATGCAGACGAGGCAGGTGAGGGCTCCTGACTGGAAGGCATCACTCAGGTACTGACGAGTCCTCTGGAGATCACTCACATCTCCTCCTGGGGGAGAGAGGGAGGGAGAGAGGGAGGGAGAGGGGTGGAGAGGGGTGGAGAGGGGTGGAGAGGGGTGGAGAGGGATGGAGAGGGGTGGAGAGGGATGGAGAGGGGTGGAGAGGGATGGAGAGGGGTGGAGAGGGGTGGAGAGGGGTGGAGAGGGGTGGAGAGGGGTGGAGAGGGGTGGAGAGGGGTGGAGAGGTGTGGAGAGGGATGGAGAGGGGTGGAGAGGTGTGGAGAGGTGTGGAGAGGGATGGAGAGGTGTGGAGAGGTGTGGAGAGGGGTGGAGAGGTGTGGAGAGGGATGGAAGGGGAGATGAAGAGAGAGAGATGAAGAGAGAGAGAACCTAATGATCATATGCTGGACCACCAGTATTCAAGTTGTGTTACTACATACATATTCTGGATGAAAGGACACACACAAGACTCTCTGTATTAGGCTGCACTCTACATGTCCAGAAAGTTAATTTCTCACACACACGTACACTAATTGAATAAGACTGGGTGTGATGTTATGTCAAAAGCCTACAGCCTGCGTCAAAAGACTGTGTGTGAGTGTGTGTGTGAGAGTGTGTGTGAGAGTGTGTGAGTGTGTGTGTGAGAGTGTGTGAGTGTGTGTGAGTGTGTGTGTGAGAGTGTGTTACCCGTCTGGTCTGTGTAGGTGGTGAAGGTAGATGCCAGGATCTTCCCTCTCTGGCCATCCTTCGCCTGAGTCTCTTCCTCATCATCTTCATCAGAGGAGGAGGAGCTACACTGGCTCTTCACCAATCGCTGGGCAGCTTCCTGGTTGGACCTCCTGACCTCATCAAACTTGGACTGTGATGACACACCTGTCAATCAAAAACCACTAACAATGATCACGCAGTCGATCACACACACACACACACACACACACACACTCACCTGGTCCCTTACCCTGTGCAGATTGGGGGTCCGTGTTGGTGTCACCCCCCCCTCCCCGGCCCCTCCCCCCTCCAGACCAGACGCCCCCTGGGGCCTGGGTCCTCATGCTCTCCTTCTGGGGTTGTGCCCCTGGACCCTGACCCTGGCCTCGCCCACGACCCCGACCCTGCTGACGCCAGGCCGGCTCCATGACAAACACCTGTGACATCACAACCGTAACCGCAGAGAGCTCTTCAGTGATTGGTTATGGAGCTTCCTTCCTTGCCGTTTAAAAGTTGTACCGTTGAGTTAGATAGCGGTACTGTGGCTAGCTACGGTCCTAGCGGTACTGTGGCTAGTTAGTTAGGATGCTTATGCTTATGGTCGGAACCTTACGTCAGAGTATTTACTTTAAAATCATCGTTTTAACGTTTAGTGGTTGGTAACAACGGCTTTCTGGCAGATATTACTGAAATTGAGCTAAAAGTCGATGTACTCTACGCTTTCCTGACGCTGTACTTGCACTAGCTACTGCTATGATTGCGAAACATTTTTGCAACCGTTATGTGTGACGTGTCCACATACCAACGGGTCAACAGTAACGTGTACTGTACTGTGGTCGGTTTAACGGGGACAGTCCGTTCTCTCTAGTCTCGTACTGCTGTGTCAAGTTCTCGTCGGTGCTACAGTATAACTAGCTAGCTTGCCGTCTAGCTAGTATGGTAGTATGTCAATGTGATATTTGATGAGAAATTTAGAGCTTTCTTCTCCTTAATGGAACAGTGAAACAAGTCTAATGAAAGAATCTTGCAAGTGCAAATTCGGGATTAAGATTAATTCACGTTAAATAGTTGAATTCAAGCAGCGGGCTTGGTAGCTATACAACTCACCGACAGCGTTCCTTACGATGCACCTTGTTGACATGCGCGAATCCTTCGCGGAGCACTCTGGGACATGTAGTGCACACTTGCCATTCAATCGTACAGGACTGTGCGTCTCAAAAACTACATTTCCTAACGTAAGTGTCACCGAGGGGCTGTGCAACGTGTCACACGCCGGACAGAAAGCTCATTCATATTAAATTCGAATGTTGACATACTACATCATACTTCCTTAGTATCTAGTGAACAAATTGTGAATACATGAGTTAAACTACTTCATGTGATTTAACAAAATCCTCATCCTCCAAGTACAAATCTTATACCAACTGCCTGGTGTGACTTAGTCACCATATTCTGTCATAACACTGCATTGGATTTCTTGTAAATTACCTTGGCTATTTAAATTACTTTATTATTTCTTGAACCTGCTACATGGTCGCCATATTTTGTCCCTGCCTTAGAGCCAGGTTGTGACAGATGACAAAGAGACATTGTTTACTTATAAAATGTCTTTATTGCATGAGAGTGCATTAGCATCATCCTGCCATTTGCGGGAGCTCTACAACACTGCTACTCACACAGAATACAAGTTTATTAATCCAGAGTACCACTGATGGGATTGGAACAGCTTTAACTGTAGTAGACTGTCTGTCTGTCTACCTGCCTGTCTATCTGCCTGTCTGTCTACCTGCCTGTCTGTCTGTCGATGTCTACCTGCCTGTCTATCTGCCTGTCTGTCTACCTGCCTGTCTGTCTGTCGATGTCTACCTGTCTGTCTCTGTCTGCCTGTCTGTGTGTGTGTGTGTTTGTCTGCTTGTCTGTCTGTCTGTTTGTATGCAATAAGATGATTGCCTGTTACATTAAACAGAAAGTACAAAGAGATGGAGAGGGGAGGGGTAAGAAGGAGAGGGGGGGGGGGGTAATGGTGGTAGATGGGGCAGGGGGGAGCGGTGGGGGAGAGATAAATACTAATCTCTACATGCCTAATACAAGCATCTTTCAAATGTAACTTGACAACATTATTCCAATCCACAGTAACAACTCTACTTTAATCTTTGGTTGTAGAAGACTAGAGCATTACAAGTTACCCCGCAGAGCGCAACAACACCCTCCATCACCTTGATCCTTATTACTACCCTGCTGTGGACACAAGCCCCTACCTCTTACATCACATCCTGCATCAGCGTTTTCCTTTCGCCCAGCATGCACTGCTCTTCCTGTAGAAGGTCCTACGAGGAGTGTCTCAGTGTCTCCGAAAATCTCCTCCCACTCCACTCATCCCTCCTTTCATCTCTTCTCCTCCCCTACTTCCTCTCCTCCTCTGCGGGGGGGGCGGGGGCCTCGAGGGCGGGGGCCTCGGGGGCAGGGGCCTCGGGGGGAACGATCTTCTTCTCCAGCCGGGTGACTCTGCGCTTCAGCTTCCCCTGCAGGGCCTCCTGCTGAGCGAGCAGCCGGGCGCAGCGTGTCTGCAGGGCGTCCAGCATCGACGCCATCTTCTCCACCTTCTCCTCCATGTCCTTGGGGTCTGGGCCCTGCATGGCCACCTGAACACACATGCGTAGAGATAAACACATGCATGTGTAGTGCAGTGCAGGAATGTAACTAGCATGTATCAGGTATGTAACCAGCATGTAACAGGCATGTAAACAGCATGTACCAGGTATGTGACATGCATGTACCAGGTATGTAACCAGCATCTACCAGGCATGTAAACAGCATGTACCAGGCATGTAACTAGAATGTACCAGGCATGTAACCAGCATGTACCAGGCATGTAAACAGCATGTACCAGGCATGTAAACAGCGTGTAGCAGGCATATAAAAAGCGTGTAGCGTACCTCCAGGTCGAGCAGGCCGTCCTTCATCAGGATCTGCCTGCCCTTCTCCTCCAGCATGGCCTTGGCGTCCGGGTACTCCGTCATGGCCTCCATCAGGTCGTCCTTGGTGAGGCAGAACAGATCGGAGTAGCCGATGCTGCGTATGTTGGCGGTCCTGCGGTTCCCGGCCCGGCTGCCCTTGATGGCCATGATGCTGATCTCCCCGAAGTAGCTCCCGTCACTAAGGACCACAAACTGCTTGATGCCGTCGTCAGCGACAACCGCCAGCTTGCCTTCCTTGATGATGTACATCTCGCGGCCGATGTCTCCCTTCTTGCAGATGTAGTCTCCGGGGCTGTACACCTGCGGCTGCAGCTTGAGCACCAGCTCCACCAGCAGCCCTGCCTCGCAGTCTGCAAAGATACGCACCTGGGGGGGGGTTAGGTGTGTGTACATGTGTGTGTACATGTGTGTGTACATGTGTGTGCGTGTATATATGTGTGTGTATATGTGTGTGTGTGTGTGTATATGTGTGTGTATATGTGTGTGTGTGTGTGTGTACATGTGTGTGCGTGTATATATGTGTGTGTATATGTGTGTGTATATGTGTGTATATGTGTGTGTGTGTATATGTGTGTGTGTATATGTGTGTGTGTGTGAGCCCCGCTCCCTACCTTCTTCAGGGTGTCCAGGTGGACGTTGATGGCGATCTCTGCCCTCAGCTTGTCAGGAAGGAACTTCAGCACCTCCCTCTCGTCCACAGCCTTCTTATTGGTCCACAGGTAGTCAAACCACTTGATCACCCGCTTCTCCAGGTCCTTGGTCACCTTGCGGAAGCTCATGTACTGTTTGATGGCGTCGATGCGCGCCTGAAAGTCTGCCCTGGCCGCGTTCATGTTGGTGATCATGGAGCCCACGTTTCCCACGATGGTGGCAAAGATCAGCACTCCCACCTGGAGGAGGAGGGTGTTAATGAGGCAGTGAATCTCTCTACAATGAATCAATAAATCAATATGTGGGGTAAATATTAATATATATCTCTACAACAGCAACAGTGACCCACCAGGAAGTCTGTGACCACGAAGAAGTACTCGGAGTTCTGTACGGGTGGCGGAGTCTCTCCTATGGTGGTGAGGGTGAGCGTGGACCAGTACATGCTGTAGGCATACTTCCTCACCAGGCGCCCAAACTCCGGGTGCGACACGTTGGGGTAGACGAAGGCGTCGGAGCCGAAGCCGATGGCCTTGGACACGGAGTAGTACAGGCAGGCGTTCCAGTGGATGATGATGACGATGTACATCACCAGGTTGGAGATACGCAGAACGTTGGGGAAGTTGGTCCGTGTTTCCGTGCGCTGGAAGAACTCCAGCATCCTGGTGGAAGGGGAGGGAGGAGGGCAGGTTACACCCGCAGACAGACATGTACACCCGCAGACAGACATGTACACACCCGCAGACAGACAGGTACACCCGCAGACAGACAGACACACAGGGACAGACAGACATGTACACACACAGGGACAGACAGACATGTAGACACACAGGGACAGACAGACATGTAGACACACAGGGACAGACAGACAGACATGTAGACACACAGGGACAGACAGACATGTAGACACACAGGGACAGACAGACAGGTACTCCTACCGGTTGATCCTGAAGAGCTTGTTGAGGCGTATCTCTGGGTAGTTGATCCCTAGGACCAGGTAGAACACATCAGTGGGAACCATGGAGACCAGGTCCAGCTTGAACTGCAGGCTGTTGAAGTAACGATCTCTCAGCTTCTTCTCATCCTTCACCAGCAGGCCCTGCTCCAGGTACCCTGGACACACACACACAGACTCACATTTATAATACACAAATATAAGTGAGTGTGTGTGTGTGTGAGGGTGTGTGTGTGTGCGTGTGTGTGTGTGCGTGCGTGCGTGCGTGCGTGTGTGTTACTCACCGGTCCGAGTCCTGAAGAACATGTCAGCCACGTAGATGACGTCAGAAGTGTAGTCGAGGATGAACCAGTAGACCAGGTATTCTAGCTGCAGCTCCTCAAAACACGCTCTGCACACACACACATGCACACGTACACACTCATCAAGGGGTTTGAAATGTTTTTTGTGTGTGTGTGTGGGGGGGGGGGGGGTGAGAGTGTGTTTGTGTGTATATGTGTGTGTGTGTGGGGTTGAGAGTGTGTGTGTGTATGTGGAGTTGAGAGTGTGTGTGTTACCTGGCTATTATGAGGGTCCAGTTGTACATGACAGGCATGGTGATAATGAATAGCCAGTTGTAGTAAATGTTTCCTGCTGGATCTATGGCTGTGATCTCTTTTGGACTGTGGGCACACACACACACACACATTAGTATGGTACGTCTTGAATGAAAGCAGATTAATAATAATAATAATATAATACCAATAATACAATAATAATACAATGTATTGTATCAATATCAATAATAACTATAACAATAATAATACAAATGAAATAACAAAAGAAGTAGTAATAATCAAATAAAAGTAATAATAACTAGAGAGGGTGTGGGGTGTGCTTGCGTCGGTTGCAAATGGTTGAGTTTTTTAAACTTAAATTGTATAAGTCATATTTGGGTAATTAAAATAAGCATGCATACTTATTATGTATGAAGATTACACAGATTAAAAAGTTTACATTTGTTGCTGCTCATTTACCCTTCTAAAATAATAAGAGTGTCTAATGAAATAGTCTTTTGTAGCCCTGCATGTTTATCTTCTCCAAATGACTGGGTTGTCAAAACATAAGTTGATAACCTGTCACTATAAGGTCAGTCACTGCTGCTGTTGCTAGCCAAACTTCACTGAGGGGATTGTTTGAATGCGCTGGAAATTAAAAACGTTTTTTTTATGTATATTTGAGTCCATACATTTGTAGATATAGCCCTAAATTTCAACTATATGGAAACGGATTATGAGGTCAAATATGGAGCTAAATCAGGGCCAAATGTTTTGTTAATTCGAAAAACAAAATCTATAGTTGAAAAACTAAAGCTTGACATTGAAAATGTAAGTTTTGGTCTAAAACTTGAAAAATAAAACCATTTATTCAAAAGAAAAATAAGTGTACCAATTTTGTGAATGTTGAATAAAGTTTCGATAAATTTCTGGAATTATTTTGAATAAATTATTAATTTTAATTTTTCACTTTTATATTTTCACAGTTTCACATTTCATGTTTTCAGATTCAAAGCTTTGTTTTTTACGACTTAAAATTTGTTTTTGAGTTTCATTTTTTTTTTGTTACTTTTGGCCCCGATTTTGCGTAGGGGGCGTGGCTTGAACTCAGAGGCGGGAATTATGAGTGACAACCTCGGCTACGAATGGCTCAAGGCTGTTCACACCAGATGCACATTTCTCCACACCGGTCAAAAGGGGGTGGGAAAATAAAGAATAATCAAGAATAAATAAATATATATGAGAGAGAACCATGGTTGTGCTCGCCGAAGGCAGGCACACCCAATAACAGTAGTAATAATAATAATAATAGTAATAATAATAATAATAATAATAAACACGTTTCTTCAGCTCACGCTTCTGCTTTGGCTTTCTCCTCCTTCTCTTTCTTCTCCTTCTCCTCCTTCTCTTTCTTCTCCTTCTCCTCCTTCTCTTTCTTCTCCTGCTCTTTTCTCTCCCGTTTCTCCTGCTTTTCTTTCCTATAGGAAGAGAGAGAGAGGGATGAGAGCAGGAGAGACAGGGAAAGAGAGGAGAGAGAGAGACAGAGATAGAGAGGAGAGAAAGAGACAGAGAGACAGAGAGAGGGAGGGAGGGATGGAGGGAGGGAGGGAGAGTGGGGTGTTTGGAGGGACAGGTTCTTCTTACTCCCTCTTCTCTTTTCTCTCCTTCTTTTCTTTCTTTTCTTTCTTCTTCTTCTTCTTTTCTTCTTCCCTGGAGTCAAAGCTCAAGTCATTACATAACAAATGACTCAGACAAACAGTATGTGAGTGTGTGTGTGTGTGTGTGTGTGTGTGAGTGTGTGTGTGTGAGTGTGTGTGTGACAGAGAGTTTCTTACTCTTCATTGTTGTTGCTGTTGTTGATGTTGAACAGAACTGGCCCGCTCCGTGTGGAGCTGGAGAGAAACATCCCAGAAGAACATCACCCTGTGCTAGCTTCCAGGTTCTAGGCTAAAGGTTCTAGGTTCTAGGTTCTAGGCTGTGGGTTGTAGACTCTAGGCTGTAAGTTGTAGGTTCTAGGTTCTAGGCTAAAGGTTCTAGGTTCTAGGTTCTAGGCTGTGGGTTGTAGACTCTAGGCTGTAAGTTGTAGGTTCTAGGTTCTAGGCTAAAGGTTCTAGGTTGTGGGTTCCAGGCTGTATGTTATAGGTTCTCACCCGTGTTCCTCCTCCATGTCTGTTAGGATGATGCGGGGCAGGATCAAGGTGGGGGCGGAGCCGGTGGGGGCGGGGCCAGCTGGGGTCACCCGTGCTGACATGGGAAGTACTTCCTGTTTTCTGTCAGGGATAGAAGAGAGGAGAAGAAAGGAGAGGAGAAGAGGAGGAGAGAGGAGAGGAGGAGAGAGGAGAGGGGGAGAGAGGAGAAAAGGAGAGAGGAGAGGAGGAGAGAGGAGAAGAGGAGAGAGGAGAAGAGGAGAGGATGTGTGTTGTTACTAAGAGACGTGTGTTTGCTAAGGACAATGTGTAGTTGTTGAGAGACAGTTGCCAGGGGGGGAAATTCCAAGCTCTAAGTCTTGTATGACAGAGAACAGGATATGTTAGTTGCTAGGCAACGGAGAATTAAACACGACTTGGCAGGCTGATCGTCATGGTAATGAGAAGTGACAGTTGCTAGGTCACTCAGGGTTGTCATGTCAACTATCAATATCCTTCATAATATCATCAATACAACTTTCAATATCCTTTATAATGTCATCAAAACAACTATCAATATCCTTTATAATATCATCAATACAACTGTCCATATCATTCCCAATATCACCATGACACCTGTCAACATCATCAATAATACAGAGCTGTTCATGTTGCTATGAGCAGTGTTGCTACGGTGACAGAGCCAGCAGTCCTCATACCTGATGAGGTGATGTTGTCGTGGGAACGCTGGTGGGATGCAGGGGTCGGTTTACTCACCTGGCACTAAGAAACGCTAATCACAGAATCCTGGGGATGGTGTCGACCAATCGGGACGCAAGCATATCATCATGGTAACCACGCCGGCCCACCCCAGTCCTGAAGGCTTCCGAGCAAGGGAATGTTCCTCCAGGAGAGAGAGAGAGGAGAGGAGAGAGGAGAGAGAGAGGGAAGGTGAGAGGGAAGGAGAGCGCGAGGGAGGGCTAGTTCAGGATGGTTTTCCCAGAGTTCATCTGGGTTCCAGGCACAATGACCCTCAGTGGGATTACTGGATTAACATGGGGAACACACACACACTCTTATAACTACACACACACTCTTATAACTACACACACACTTTTATAACCACACACACACTCTTATAACTACACACACACTTTTATAACCACACACACACTCTTATAACCACACACACACTCTTATAACCACACACACACTCTTATAACCACACACACACTCTTATAACCACACACACACTCTTATAACCACACACTCACACACACTCTTATAACCACACACACACACACACTCTTATAACCACACACTCACACACACTCTTATAACTACACACACACTTTTATAACCACACACACACTCTTATAACTACACACACACTTTTATAACCACACACACACTCTTATAACCACACACACACTCTTATAACCACACACACACTCTTATAACCACACACACACTCTTATAACCACACACACACTCTTATAACCACACACACACACACTCTTATAACCACACACTCACACACACTCTTATAACCACACGCACACACACACAAACTCTTGTAACCACACACATACACACTCCCTCCATCACACACACTGTTGTAACCACACACATACACACTCTTTCACATACACACACTGCTTAGACATGTGTTTTTGGTTAGTGTGTAAACACATTTAAACACATTTCACATGTTGGTAAAATGTGTAAAGAGGAGGAAAGAGACGGAAGAGGAGATAGAGAGAGGAGGGAGAGAGAGAGAGGAGTGAGGGAGAGAGGGAGAGGGAGAGAGAGAGGAGGGAGAGAGAGAGAGAGGAGGGAGACAGGGAGAGAGAGGGAGAGAGAGAGAGAGAGAGAGAGAGAGGAGGGAGAGGGAGAGAGAGAGGAGGGAGAGAGGGAGAGAGAGGGAGAGAGAGAGAGAGAGAGAGAGGAGGGAGAGGAGGGAGAGGGAGAGAGAGAGGAGGGAGAGAGGGAGAGAGAGGGAGAGAGAGAGAGAGGAGGGAGAGAGAGAGAGAGAGGAGGGAGAGAGGGAGGAGGGAGAGAGTGAGAGAGAGGAGGGAGAGAGAGAGAGGAGGTAGAGAGGGAGAGAGAGAGGAGGGAGAGAGTGAGAGAGAGAGGAGGAAGGGAGTGAGAGAGAGAGAGGAGGGAGAGAGGGAGAGAGTAAGGAGGGAGAGAGTGAGAGAGAGAGAGAGGAGGGAGAGAGTGAGAGGGAGAGAGGGAGGAGTGAGGAGTGAGGAGTGAGAGAGTAAGGAGGGAGAGAGTGAGAGAGAGAGGAGGGAGAGAGTGAGAGAGAGAGGAGGGAGAGAGTGAGAGTGAGAGAGGGAGAGAGGGAGGAGTGAGAGAGTGAGAGAGGGAGGAGTGAGAGAGTGAGAGAGGGAGGAGGGAGAGAGAGAGAGAGAGAGGATGGAGAGAGGGAGAGCGCGAAGGAGGCAGATTATTGTCACTAGGATATCTTTCTAGCTCTAACCCTATCTTGCTCACTCAGCTCTCTGGCTAATGAAGCTTATCACACACACACACACACAAACACCACCTCCCTAGTCTAATTCTCTATAAGCCTATCAAAGCTGCCTGTGAGGGTTACATGAGACAGAAGACAACAGTGTGTGTTTGTGTGTTTGTGTGTTTGTGTGCGTGTGTTTGTGTGTGTTTGTGTGTGTGTTTGTGGGAGAGACCAATGTTTTCCACGTGGAGCTACATGTTCCTTACACCCCTCTGCTGGTGGCAGAGCTGCATGGACACACAAGAATTACATTTGACAAATACAATGTAACCTTTACAATGTTTATGTATTTTTATTCGGATTGAAACACAGAATAAAAAAATTATTAAACTAATGTTTAGACAGATGGATGAGGTGACTGCTATCAAAAGAGAAAAGTCTAAAGACTTTGTTTGTCATTGTGGTTCCTGTGGGTATTCGCATAGCTGAGATGTGGTTCCTGGACTCTGACTGTCAGAACATTCGGCAAAATCGTTGTTTTTGATAAAAGTTAAATGAATCTCTAAATGAATCAAATGTAAATGTATACTGTTGTGTGTATGTGTGTTTGTGTGTGTGTGTGTGTGTGTCTACGGCAGCTCCAGCATGTTGTGTGTCTCCAGGAGGAGCTGTGTGCGTGTGTGTACCAGGCGGAGTGCGTGTGTGAGTGTGTGTAGAACAGGCCCTGCCTCGTCCTGGCTCCTCACACACACCAGCTCCAGGAACACTTGTCTCTCTGGCAGGGCCAGGAACAGCAGCTCTGCAGCCCGGCGCAGCAGCCAGGGGTGGTGTGGGGCCAGAGCCTGCAGGTACGCCTCCCTGTGGACAACCACCGTATCACACCCTGCCCTGAGCATGCACATACTCACACACCTGTGTGTGTGTTCCATGTGTGTGCAGATGTCTCCAGGTGTGTGTGTTTGTCACCTGCAGAGGTCTCCAGGTGAGCGGTACTGCCCTCCAGCATCAGGCCCCTCCCTCAGCCCCTCCAACAGCAGCTGTAACCATAGCAACGAGCGATGGAGCCTCAGCAACGTCCGACTCCCAGACCTACTCCGCCTCTCGAAGCTGACCACGCCCCTGCGTAGCTCCGTCTCCACCATGGAGCTCACCGAACTGTAGGCCCCTGGGACCTGTAGTTCAGACGGACCGCGTTTCCCAGCATGCTCTCTGTCCTCCAGGGCCAGCTGGCGAATCAGAGAGGTTTTCTCCTCAACCTTCTGAGAGAAGAAGCTGACCAGAGGCCCCAGAGAGTTCATAAACCTGGAGGGGGAGAGGAAAGAGGGGAGGGGAGGGGAGGGGAGGGGAGGGGAGGGGAGGGGAGGGGAGGGGAGGGGAGGGGAGGGGAGGGGAGGGGAGGGGAGGGGAGGGGAGGGGAGGGGAGGGGAGGGGAGGGGAGGGGAGATTTTAGTTCAGAGTTCAGAAACCTGAGAGTTGGAGGGAGAGAGAAGAGGGTGGATGGAAGCCAGTTCTGAGTACCTCAGTAGTTCGTCCCAGCTGTCCAGGTAGGGATCCAATAGGACGTCATTGTTCGGTCCGAGGGCGGAGCCAAGGTAAGCTAGGAGACGCCACACCTGGAACTGCTGACCTGGACACACCTGGAGAGGAGGGGCTTGGACAGCCACAGACACCTCCCCCTCCTCCCTCACTGCTAGTGAGACCGGCTGATCAGGAGGCAGTGACTGGGGGAGGGGGTACAAGAGGGCTCCGGTAAGAATCAATCAATGTGTGTGTGTGTGTGCGTGTGTGTGTGCGTGTGTGTGTGTTCCTTACTGCTTGTCGATGGAAGCTCAAGCAGGGGTGCCAGGATCTATCACAATCTCCCCCCTGAGCTGGAAACAAACACATCTTTAACACACACACAAACCACCCACATACACACACACATAACCCCCCCCCACACACACACACACACACACACATATGGTGAGTCAGGTGGCTGAGCGGTGAGGGAATCGGGCTCGTAATCTGAAGGTTGCCAGTTCGATTCCCGGCCGTGCAAAATGATGTTGTGTCCTTGGGCAAGGCACTTCACCCTACTTGCCTCGGGGGGAATGTCCCATACTGTAAGTCGCTCTGGATAAGAGCGTCTGCTAAATGACTAAATGTAAATGTAAATAACCTCCCCACATACACACACACACACACATAACCCCCCCCTCACACACACACACATAACCCCCCCCCCCACACAGACACACACACACACATAACCCCCCCACACACACACACACACACACATAACCCCCCCCCACACACACACACACACACACACACACACAGGTAACTTACGTAGCCAGTGGGAGGTGAGCAGAAGCACCATCAGCAGACAGCAGGACAGGAAGAGGAACACACACCTGCGACCACGCATCGCCATGCCGACACACACACACTCTGCACACACACTCTGCTCTGACACACCTTTCTCCTGAAACAAACACTCCTGTTTCTCTCAAACACTGATGCAACCATCTAAAGATCCTCTCTCTCCCCCTCTACCTCTCTCTCTGCCCTCTCTCTACCTCTCTCTCTCTCTCTGCCCTCTCTCTCTCTACCCCTATCTTTCTACCTGTCTTTCTCTCTCCTTTCTTTCTTCTTCTCCTCTCCCTCTCCTCTCTCCTGTCTCCTCTCTCTCCTTTGTCTCTCTCCCTCTCCTCTTTCCTGTCTCCTCTCTCTCCTTTGTCTCTCTCCCTCTCCTCGGCTCTCTGTGTCTCTGCTTCTGTTGTTGGCTTGCAGGTGGGCAAAGGTCACTCAGTTCCTGCTCAAGCCACACCCCTAGGAACACTTTGCACTTCACCTTTAACCTTTTATCTCCACACACAAACACACACACATAAGCACAAACACACACAAACAAACACACACAAACAAACACACACAAACACACACAAGCACAGATTGGCCTAACCCTGGGGTAGCTCCCTGTATCTCTGTCTCTGACCACGTTGGTCATCTTGGCATGAGAACACACACACACACACAGACACAGATGTCAGTTATGGTAGTTTATTAGTAGCGACCATGGCACAGAATTATGACTGTTATCAGACACACTGTAGCTGCTCAACGCTGCATTCCATTGGACCGCATTGGCCCCGCCTCCCTGCTGCTATTGGTCAGTGTTGGCCCCGCCTCCCTGGCTGAGTTTGCTGAGCTGGAGGTCTGGAGAGAGAATGGTATAAAGAGGTTCCATAATCATTTAATGAAAAGCCCCTCCCCTGTCACCATTAGGCCCCTCCCCTCTCCGCATTAGGCCCCTCCCCCTCACCATTAGGCCCCTCCCCCGGCCAGAGAAGACGAGCGTGAGCCCTCTGGAGGCGGAGACATGTTTGAGGGGGCGGGACTGAGAGCCTTTCAGCTCCGTCAGAAGCTCTGGACTGGAGAGAGACAGACTGGCTGTACACACACACACACACACACACACATATATATATATACACACAGTTAGCAACAACAGCATTTGAACTGCAGTCCTTTATGATTGTGCAGTATATCTCTCCAGCTTTCCCCCACCTCCCCTTCTCCCCCACCTCCCCAACACTTTTGACCACTTAGAGACTCACCCTGCAGGCTGGGGGAGGTGGGGGAGCAAGCCTGTGGACGGGGAGAGGAAGGGGGGGAGGAAAGGGAGGAGGTGGAGGAGGAGAGGGAGGAGGTGGGGGAGGGAGAGATGAGGACAGTGTTATCAAGAATGGAAGTCTCACTTATTCTGACTCTCTTCAGAAACTCTTCTTGGAGCTGGGGGTGTCTCAGAGAGAGGGGGTGAGTGGGGGAGGAGGAGGGGGAGGAGGAGAGAGAGGAGGTGGGGGAGGAGGAGGGGAGGGTGTGGGGTCTGGACACAGCTGGGGGGGAGGCAGTTGATGATGTCATCGGAATGATGAGGACCTCTCTGACAGTAGTGGTCTGGAGGAGAGGGGGGGAGAGAGGTGAGGGAAGGAGAGGGGGGGGAGAGAGGTGAGGGAAGGAGAGGGGGGGAGAGAGGTGAGGGAAGGAGAGGGGGGAGAGAGGTGAGGGAAGGAGAGGGGGGGAGAGAGGTGAGGGAAGGAGAGGGGGGGAGAGAGGTGAGGGAAGGAGAGGGGGGGAGAGAGGTGAGGGAAGGAGAGGGGGGGAGAGAGGTGAGGGAAGGAGAGGGGGGGGAGAGAGGTGTGTGTTATTACGTTACATTTACATTTATGCATTTAGCAGACGCTTTTATCCAATGCGACTTCCAAAAGAGAGCTTTACAAAAGTGCATAGATCAATGATCATAACAACGAGATAGCCCCAAACATTGCGGGTAACCAAAACATGAAGCATACATTGCGAAAACTAAATAAGTCCCAAAGGGAAGAACCATAAGAGAATGTAGTTAAACAAGATACAATTAAACAACATGAACCTCGAAAAAGCGCAAGGGTGTACCTGCGGAAAAAAGCAAGCAACAAAAATATATTACACAGCAAGTACAATAGTTTTAAGTCAGTTACAACTAACCAACAAGAGCAACAAGTTTCTCAATAAGAGTCATTGTGATCCTGGAGGAAACATCAGGTCCAGACGAACATTCCTAAATGCCGTTGTACACCCAACGTTATGTGTGTGTGTTTGTGTTTAAAGTGTGTTTAGGCCTCCTTACCTCTGACCCTTCCATCATGATACTGTAGTAGCTTTACCTACGACACACAAAAACACACGTACACACACATAGAAATGTACACACAGATATACAAATGTACACACACACACACGTATACAAATGTACACACACACACACACCATGATATTAATACTGGATTCATTATTTTAATTAATTTTGGCAAAAGTACAATCTCTGCCCCGCAGATGAGCAGTGACCCAAATCATGCGCACCCAACGTGGTTCGCCCCGCTACCGCCGATCCGGGCGCTCACCTGTCTTGAGACTCACTCCCCGTCACGCGGGGTCACCGGCTCGTACTCCCAGTTTAGTAGGCTGCTCTTAATAGCTCAGCGCGCCACTTCCCGTTACTTCTGTACACACATTCTAACCGGACAAAGTCTAATTCTAAGTCTAGATTAATGTACCGAGCCGATCCACGCACGCAAAGGCTCTCAGATGTTCTCTCCTGGCTGTGTTTCAGTGGTTCTCCGGACAGTTGAACCTGCACGGTAAAACCAGGCGCACACGCTCTTTAGAAACACACACTCCGTCTGCCTGGTGATTCACTGTTCCTCTGTCCTCTCAGCACCAACATTAATAATTGACGTATTTTATGGCTTGCAGTACAGGGGTTGTTGCCCTTGGTTACCAGCTGGGGTGAATCCATAAAGTCACATTAATGCCGTGCTCAATGTTGTACGTCTCCGGTTAGCTGTTTATAATGCCGGTAACGTTAACGTTACGCCTGTTCGTGATGGAAGAAGAAAGTATAGCCATTTACATTACATTTACATGTATTAATTTAGCCGACGCTTTTATAGCCAGCTAACAATATCCACAACAACTCAGCTTGGATGCGCAGCCTGACTGCTGGTCAGTAGGCCTACAGTAGGACTACAGTAACTACAGTACTTTCTTTGGAAACAAATCACTTCTCATTAAAGACGAGAGGCTGCCGTGTTTTGACTTCCAGATCTGCTCAGCCTCCCTCTCAGCCTCCCTCTCAGCCTCCCTCTCAGCCTCCCTCTCCGTCTCCCTCTCAGCCCCCTTCCCTCTAAGCCTCCCTCCCTCTCAGCCTCCCTCTCAGCCTCCCTCTCAGCCTCCTTCCCTCTCAGCCTCCTTCCCTCTCAGCCTCCCTCTCTCTCAGCCTCCCTCTCAGCCTCCCTCTCAGCCTCCCTCTAAGCCTCCCTCTCAGCCTCCCTCTCAGCCTCCCTCCCTCTCAGCCTCCCTCTCAGCCTCCCTCTCAGCCTCCCTCTCAGCCTCCCTCTTCCAGATCTGCTCAGCCTGCAATAAAGTAGCACAGTTCTGGACTTTAGCAGTCTGTCCTTGGATTGTTCTTGTATCGGTGCAGATGAATGTCAAAATATTGTTAGTTCTTATAATGAGAGTTTGTGTGTGTGTAGCACGTGCTACTGGCACAGACAGCAGACGCTGAGAAAAGACAGACAGACAGACAGATAGATAGATGACAGAAAGAGGGAGTCAGATGGCTGAGCGGTTAGGGAATCGGGATAGTAATCTGAAAATTGCCAGTTGCTCGGCCGTGCAAAAATGACGTTGTGTCCTTGGGCAAGGCACTTCACCCTACTTGCCTCGGGGGGGAATGTCCCTGTACTTACTGTAAGTCGCTCTGGATAAGAGCGTCTGCTAAATGTAAATGTAGATAGATAGACAGATAGATTTTTTTATTTTTAATAGACAGAGAAAGTCTATACAATGTTTCTATTCAGAGAGAACCCTACATTATCAGTGATTATAGCAGAAATAACTATAGTAATACATTATCCGTGATTATAGCATATAACTAAATGTATACATTATCAGTGATTATAGCAGACAGAACCATATTAATACATGATCAGTGATAATAGCAACAGAACTAAAACTAAGCCATGATGTCACTCAGGTACGATGACATCACTAGGATGTGATGATCACTCAGGTGTTCCTGACTGAGGAGGGAGGGTTCCACCCCAGGGCATGCTGGGTAGTAGAGACCACCAGTCTCCCCCTCTCCTCTCCTCCTCCCCCCCTGACACCTCCCACCCCCCCACCACCCACTCTCCCCCCTGCTCCCCAGCCTCCCCCCTCCTCCCCTCTTCTCTCCCCCCCCCCACAGTTTCCTCCCTCAAAACCAGACTGTAGCGTTTCTTGGACTCAACCCCTTCTCCTCCTGCTCCTCCTCCTCCCCTCCTCCCTCCATCCTCTATCATCTTCCAGCTCTCCTCCACACCCCTCCATCCCTCTATCTTCTCCTCCCTGCTGAACACTCGGTACATAGTCTTCCTGTGTACATCTCTCCTCCCCTCCCTCCCACCTCCTCCCTCCCTCTCTCCTCCTCCCTCCCTCCCACCTCCTCCCTCCCTCTCTCCTCCCCTCCCTCCCTCCATCCTGTCTGGGAGGGGCAGCATCCCTTCCCCTGACCCCTGACCTTCAGCTCCCCCCTTTGCTGCGGTCTCCAACATGACCACAACTCTCCCCCTCTCCCCCTCAACCCTCTCTCTCAACCCTCCTTCCCCCTCTCTCCCCCGCTCTCCCCCCTCCTCCTTGGAGATGAAGAGGACAGAGCGATAGACGGCCCTCACGCCCCCTCCCCCACCCAGGGGGAGGGGGAGTTTCTCAATAAGAGTCATTGTGATCCTGGAGGAAACATCAGGTCCAGACGAACATTCCTAAATGCCGTTGTACACCCAACGTTATGTGTGTGTGTTTGTGTTTAAAGTGTGTTTAGGCCTCCTTACCTCTGACCCTTCCATCATGATACTGTAGTAGCTTTACCTACGACACACAAAAACACACGTACACACACATAGAAATGTACACACAGATATACAAATGTACACACACACACACGTATACAAATGTACACACACACACACACCATGATATTAATACTGGATTCATTATTTTAATTAATTTTGGCAAAAGTACAATCTCTGCCCCGCAGATGAGCAGTGACCCAAATCATGCGCACCCAACGTGGTTCGCCCCGCTACCGCCGATCCGGGCGCTCACCTGTCTTGAGACTCACTCCCCGTCACGCGGGGTCACCGGCTCGTACTCCCAGTTTAGTAGGCTGCTCTTAATAGCTCAGCGCGCCACTTCCCGTTACTTCTGTACACACATTCTAACCGGACAAAGTCTAATTCTAAGTCTAGATTAATGTACCGAGCCGATCCACGCACGCAAAGGCTCTCAGATGTTCTCTCCTGGCTGTGTTTCAGTGGTTCTCCGGACAGTTGAACCTGCACGGTAAAACCAGGCGCACACGCTCTTTAGAAACACACACTCCGTCTGCCTGGTGATTCACTGTTCCTCTGTCCTCTCAGCACCAACATTAATAATTGACGTATTTTATGGCTTGCAGTACAGGGGTTGTTGCCCTTGGTTACCAGCTGGGGTGAATCCATAAAGTCACATTAATGCCGTGCTCAATGTTGTACGTCTCCGGTTAGCTGTTTATAATGCCGGTAACGTTAACGTTACGCCTGTTCGTGATGGAAGAAGAAAGTATAGCCATTTACATTACATTTACATGTATTAATTTAGCCGACGCTTTTATAGCCAGCTAACAATATCCACAACAACTCAGCTTGGATGCGCAGCCTGACTGCTGGTCAGTAGGCCTACAGTAGGACTACAGTAACTACAGTACTTTCTTTGGAAACAAATCACTTCTCATTAAAGACGAGAGGCTGCCGTGTTTTGACTTCCAGATCTGCTCAGCCTCCCTCTCAGCCTCCCTCTCAGCCTCCCTCTCAGCCTCCCTCTCCGTCTCCCTCTCAGCCCCCTTCCCTCTAAGCCTCCCTCCCTCTCAGCCTCCCTCTCAGCCTCCCTCTCAGCCTCCTTCCCTCTCAGCCTCCTTCCCTCTCAGCCTCCCTCTCTCTCAGCCTCCCTCTCAGCCTCCCTCTCAGCCTCCCTCTAAGCCTCCCTCTCAGCCTCCCTCTCAGCCTCCCTCCCTCTCAGCCTCCCTCTCAGCCTCCCTCTCAGCCTCCCTCTCAGCCTCCCTCTTCCAGATCTGCTCAGCCTGCAATAAAGTAGCACAGTTCTGGACTTTAGCAGTCTGTCCTTGGATTGTTCTTGTATCGGTGCAGATGAATGTCAAAATATTGTTAGTTCTTATAATGAGAGTTTGTGTGTGTGTAGCACGTGCTACTGGCACAGACAGCAGACGCTGAGAAAAGACAGACAGACAGACAGATAGATAGATGACAGAAAGAGGGAGTCAGATGGCTGAGCGGTTAGGGAATCGGGATAGTAATCTGAAAATTGCCAGTTGCTCGGCCGTGCAAAAATGACGTTGTGTCCTTGGGCAAGGCACTTCACCCTACTTGCCTCGGGGGGGAATGTCCCTGTACTTACTGTAAGTCGCTCTGGATAAGAGCGTCTGCTAAATGTAAATGTAGATAGATAGACAGATAGATTTTTTTATTTTTAATAGACAGAGAAAGTCTATACAATGTTTCTATTCAGAGAGAACCCTACATTATCAGTGATTATAGCAGAAATAACTATAGTAATACATTATCCGTGATTATAGCATATAACTAAATGTATACATTATCAGTGATTATAGCAGACAGAACCATATTAATACATGATCAGTGATAATAGCAACAGAACTAAAACTAAGCCATGATGTCACTCAGGTACGATGACATCACTAGGATGTGATGATCACTCAGGTGTTCCTGACTGAGGAGGGAGGGTTCCACCCCAGGGCATGCTGGGTAGTAGAGACCACCAGTCTCCCCCTCTCCTCTCCTCCTCCCCCCCTGACACCTCCCACCCCCCCACCACCCACCCTCCCCCCTGCTCCCCAGCCTCCCCCCTCCTCCCCTCTTCTCTCCCCCCCCCCACAGTTTCCTCCCTCAAAACCAGACTGTAGCGTTTCTTGGACTCAACCCCTTCTCCTCCTGCTCCTCCTCCTCCCCTCCTCCCTCCATCCTCTATCATCTTCCAGCTCTCCTCCACACCCCTCCATCCCTCTATCTTCTCCTCCCTGCTGAACACTCGGTACATAGTCTTCCTGTGTACATCTCTCCTCCCCTCCCTCCCACCTCCTCCCTCCCTCTCTCCTCCTCCCTCCCTCCCACCTCCTCCCTCCCTCTCTCCTCCCCTCCCTCCCTCCATCCTGTCTGGGAGGGGCAGCATCCCTTCCCCTGACCCCTGACCTTCAGCTCCCCCCTTTGCTGCGGTCTCCAACATGACCACAACTCTCCCCCTCTCCCCCTCAACCCTCTCTCTCAACCCTCCTTCCCCCTCTCTCCCCCGCTCTCCCCCCTCCTCCTTGGAGATGAAGAGGACAGAGCGATAGACGGCCCTCACGCCCCCTCCCCCACCCAGGGGGAGAGAGATGTCCTTGACTCCTCCACCTCCCTCCCTGCGCTGGAAAGTCAGCAGCCTAACGGCCCCCCCTCCCCTCCCCCGCACCTCCCCCCTGAGGGGGGAGTACACACTCCTGTAGGTCCTCAGTAACCAAGCAACGATCACACACACACTCGCCCCCGACAACACACACAGCAACACACACCCTGCTAACAGCCAGCAGCAGAACACCTTGCCCTGCCGCCTGGCAGCCCAGACCCTGGGGTCAGGGGTCAGGGCTGGGGGGGCAGGGGTTAGGAGCTGGGGTCTCCACGGTGCTCTGGTGGATGTAATGATGCTGTCTCTCCTGTAGATGGCGGTAGAGATCTCCGACCAGAACCAGGTCACTACCTCCCAGCTGTCCATTTCTGTGGACAAGGACGTGGATGGAGGGAGGGAGGTGGTGGATGCTAGATAGAAAGGGGTAGTTTTCATAGTGGTGGGGGTAGGTTTCATAGTGGAGGGGGTAGTTTTCATAGTGGTGGGGGTAGGTTTCCTAGTGGAGGGGGTAGGTTTCATAGTGGAGGGGGTAGTTTTCAGATTGGAGGGGGTAGTTTTCATAGTGGTGGGGGTAGGTTTCATAGTGGAGGGGGTAGTTTTCAGATTGGAGGGGGTAGTTGGTTTGATGGGGGCAGTTGTCGGGACTGTAGTTACCTGGAATGCGAATGAGGTAGAGGGCATTAAAGACCTACTCTCCGAGGCCGGGGGGATCCAGGGGTCCATATCCCCCAGAGGGGGCCCGGTGGGGGGTGGGGGGCAGTAGTCCCACTCCTCCAGCTCCACCACGGGCCTCCCTTTCAGCGACGGGGGTGTCTCACACACCACACTGGTTGCCTCACTGACGATGGTGTCTCCGTCTCTGACGTAGTAGTTGTAGTCGTAGTCCTCCAGGTGGCGCCGCAGGTAGCCCAGCGAGCAGGAGCAGCTCCAGGGGTTCAGGGAGAGGAAGAGGTAGGGCACGTCCGGCCGGCGGGAGAACCAGTCGTCCGGGAGCATCTGTACACGGTTCTGGTCCAGGTACAAGGTCTCCAGGACGGGCAGCGGGCCAAGGAGGAGGGGGGGGAGGATGGAGAGACGGTTGGAGGAGAGGTCAAGGATCTGGAGGAGGGGTGGAGGGGAGGGCAGTTAGTGTGCGCTCATGACTGTGTGTGTGTGTGTGTGTGTGTATGTATGTGTGTGTGTGTGTGTTCGCGCGCTCATGACTGTGTGTGTGTATGTATGTGTGTGTGTGTGTTTGTGTATGTGTGTATGTGTGTGTGTGTGTGTGTGTGTTTGTTTGTGTGTGTGTGTGTGTGTGTGTGCACGCGCTCATGACTGTGTGTGTGCCCTCACCTCCAGTGTACTGAGCCCATGGAGGCTGAGATCAGACAGGGACTCCAGCTGGTTGTTCTGGAGGTACAGCTCAGTCACACCCGGGCAGGCCCCCAGGGCCTTGGCAGCCAGGGAGCGGATTTGATTCCCTCCCAGGCGGAGCACCCTGAGGCTGGGTAGAATGGGGCTGGGGCTGGGGGTGATCTCGGGGACCAGGTTGTGACTCAGGTCCAGCTCGTACAGGTCTGGGAGGACAGTGTAGGACGACCAGGAGAGGGAGGGCAGCTGGTTCTGAGGGAACAGCAGGACCTGGTTTGAATAGAACATGTCCCTTAGGTGTTATTACATGTCATATAGGGGTTGTAACATGTCATATAATTTATAATATGTCATTTAGGGGTAATAACAGGTCAACTACATTTTATAAGATGCAATTTAGAAGTTATAGCATGTCATACAGAGGTTCGAACATGTCACATATAGGTTATAACATGTCATTTAGAGGTTAGAGCATGTCATTTAGAAGTTATAACATCTCATATTGAGGTTATAACATGTCATATAGAGGTTATAAAATGGCATATAGAGGTTATAACATGGCATATAGAGGTTATAACATACTAAGGGTCATAGCTACCTTGTTGCTGGCATGGATTCCGGGGGGGAGGTCGGTGAACCCGGCCAACGTACAGTTCAGCCGCGGACGGTGGTCCTTGTCGCGGTCACTATGGCAACCTGTGGGCTCGGCCCCGGCGCGGGCGAGGAAGAGGAGGAAGAAGAGGTGCATCTCCAGGCGGTCTAACGAGCTTCTGGTGAACACTGCTGCTCGCCCAGAACACACTGCCCTGTGTGAGTGTGTGTGTGTTAGCGTGTGTGTGTATGTGACAGCAGATATGTTGACTGTGTACAGTATGATATCATGTGACAGCAGATATGTTGACTGTGTACAGTATCATGTCATGTGACAGGCAGCTTTCCTGTCCCTAAACCACACTCACTTCCTGGTCCTGCACCTGTCAATCATCTGTATAGCATCACTCACATACACACTCATATACACACACACCCTCATGTACACAGTCACACACACACACTCACATACACACACACTGGAAGCTGTAATCTCTAGTTCTGCAGGCAAATACTCTACCACTGAGCTATACCCATCCCAGATCATCTGTAGAACAGCACACTCACTCACACACACACCCAGTCACACACACACACACCCAGTCACACACACACAGTCACACACACACACAGTCACACACACACCCAGTCACACACACACACACACAGTCACACACACACACACACACAGTCACACACACACACCCAGTCACACACACACACACACACACACACACAGTCACACACACACCCAGTCACACACACACCCAGTCACACACACACACACACAGTCACACACACACCCAGTCACACACACACACACACCCAGTCACACACACACACACCCAGTCACACACACACACACACACACAGTCACACACAGTCACACACACACACAGTCACACACACACACAGTCACACACAGTCACACACACACACAGTCACACACACACACAGTCACACACAGTCACACACACACCCAGTCACACACACACACAGTCACACACACACACAGTCACACACACACTCAGTCACACACACACACACACCCAGTCACACACACACCCAGTCACACACACACCCAGTCACACACACACTCAGGAAGCAGCCAGAGACTGTGTCAGATGGACTCTTTATTGTTCAGAGGTACACCTTCACATCAGCACAAATACAGAGATGAAAAGATCAAAGACACACAGGAAGGACGATGGCAGCTGTGGGGGGGAGACCCGCTGGAGGTCCAAGGTCTTGACTGGCCAGGGTCAGGGGTGGGCGGGACTTGAACCCAGAGTGTTGCCGTGGCATCGACTCCCCCCCTCCTCCCCCACCTAAAGCACTCTAACTAACGCATGCCAGGCTACGCTCCACGCAACACACACACACCCATTCACACACACACCCAGTCACACACACACCCAGTCACACACACACCCATTCACACACACACCCAGTCACACACACACCCATTCACACACACACCCAGTCACACACACACCCAGTCACACACACACCCATTCACACACACACCCAGTCACACACACACCCATTCACACACACACCCAGTCACAAACAAACATAATTTTGTGTGCCACACAAAAGCAGGACAGTATACCCATCAACTTATGCGATAAACAAACACACACACATACAGCACACACACACACAGCACACACACATACAGCACACACACATACAGCACACACACATACAGCACACACACATACAGCACACACACACAGCATACACACACACACATACAGCACACACACATACAGCACACACACATACAGCACACACACGAGCAGTTAAGGCAAGCAGACTCTTCATGGAGGACAGCAGAGCAAATAACTGGTGATGTCATCACACAGGGACATGTCATCACAGAGGGACATGTCATCACAGAGGGACATGTCATCACAGAGGGACAGGTCATCACAGGGGGACATGTCACTGGTGATGTCATCACAGCATAGATATGCCAGCCTGGGTTACATCAGAAAAGCCAGCAGATTAAAACACAACATCAAAACTCATGATAATAAAAGATTAAACAACCACATCTCCCACAAAGCCCTGCGGCACCGGCACTTAGATTGTCCTTTGATTGGTCGAGAGAGCTGAGCCGGAAGTACACATGCTTCCGGCCTCTCAGCTGGCCAATCGGAATATGACTTCCTGTGTTCCACGTCCTGTTTTGTCGTCATGGTTACTGCCCACCTCCCTAGCCAAGGGTGTCGTTTAGGGGAGCTTTCCCATTGGTTAATATCCAAGTGTGGAGAAACTCCACTCGTCATTTCCCAGAAGCCTCTGCTCCATCCTGAGGAGGCCAGGGGTCACTGTCTAACCTTTGACCTTGATAACTCCTACTAAATCCTCCCAGCCTTATAAGGTAAAGGACACTTCCTCCCAGCCTTATAAGGTAAAGGACACTTCCTCCCAGCCTTATAAGGTAAAGGACACTTCCTCCCATCCTTATAAGGTAATAGCCACATCCTAACAACCTTTTTAGGTAATATTTAGTCACATCCATGTACTAGAGGTATGTCTCCTATAACATCTAGAATCTCTAGTCTTATTGTGAAAATCCTGTTGAGTCATCAACTCTTCTTCTTCCTTTCATCCATCTTCCTCTCCTTCATTCTTCCTCTCTCCAGCCTCTCTCTCTGTTTCAACTCTTCTCATGAACCCGGGGTTTATTAACATTCTATCTTCCCTCAAAAGTTAAACACACACAAAAAGTTCTTAAACATACTGTGTAATTAATTTCCCAAAGTGACGTGTGTGTATTTGTACATGGGTGTGGGGTGTGTGTTTATGTGTGTGAGAGAGTGTGTATATGTGAATCTCTCTCTGTTTTGCTCTGTGTCTCTACATCTCTCTCTCTATCTCTACTTGTCTTTATCTCTGTATCTCTCTCTCTTTCTCTCTCTCTGCTTCTCCCTCTTCTCTCATCACCATAATCACAGAGGTAGTTCATTCTACACATAACCAGTCAGGGTGTGTGTGTCTGTCACTCAGTAAAGCATCCCCTCCTCTGGGGGGCGCCACAGGCCAGCTCTCTTTGGCTACTTCAGCAACTACGCTACCGTTTCAACGATAACACACTAGCCCACACTAAACCTTGCGGTCACAGGCTTACAGCTCGGCACATGCTAACACAGGCTAGGTTAGCACATGCTACCAGCCTAGCATATGCTAACCATGCTAGGTTAGCACATGCTAACACAGGCTAGGTTAGCAAATGCTAACATCAACAGCCCCGGCTAACAGGCTAGCTCTAGCTAGGCTTCTCGTTAGTATAAATCTGGTGTCCGAGGCACCAAGGAACACATCAATAGACTCTTCATATATTTATATAAAAATCTTCCTGTGCATAAAAGAAAACAAACAACAGATAATAACTATATATAAGGAACCAGAAGGTCCTTCTAAAACACCACATGTCCTATATGTGGAAGGTATCAGCAAGCTACTACACACACACACGCACACACACACACACACACACACACTGCACAGCAGGACCACACACACATTGTGTGTGCGAGAGGTTATTTGGCGTTGTGTGTGAGTAACACAGAACGTGCACACTCATCATTTGTTGTGCGTTAAGCAGAGTGCTGACACACGCACACACACTCACACACACACACACACACACACACACACACTCACACACACAGCCTACGGCAGTGATGCCCCTGGAGGCCAGTCTGGCCGTCCGGTGGGACTGCAGTGTTGCGGTGACCTTGGGGTCAGGGGTCAGGAAGAACCCCTCAGGGTTCAGAGGTCATAGGTCACACAGGCGTCTCCTTGTTTTTCAGATCGGGGGCGCTGAACTGCCTCCTCATGCGAGGGGGGGTGTTGAAGCCCCAGCCTGGGCCCCCCGGCCCCCCCGGCCCCCCTGGCCCCCCTGGCCCCGCCTGAGGGTGAGAGGGGCGGGGCAGCGAGTGGTAGTGAGGGTTTGGGAAGGGCTGGAAGGGGCCGTTGTGGATGGGGGGGTTGTGGAAGGGGCCGTTGTGCATGGGGGGGTTGTGGAAGGGGGGGTTGTGGTTGTTGAAGTACGGGTGGAACTGCTGCTGCTGCCCCCCCCCACCCTGCCGCCCCCCCCCCTCTCTGCTGGTACTGCTCCCTAGGCTCTGCCCCTGGACTCTGAGAACCCCGCCTGTATCGCGGTCGCCCCTGGTGACCAGACCCAACCCCGCCCCCTCCGCCTCCGTGGTTACCGTTGTTGTTGTGGTTGCCGTGCCGACTGTTGCCGTGGGTGGAGCTGTCCAGAGAGTTCCGGCGGTATCGTTGCTGATGCTGCTGGAAGAAGTGGGGGTTTCCCTGGTTACCATTGCCCTGGTTACGCTGTTGCCAGGCGCGGTGGGGGCTCGGGGTGCGCATACGGGGGGGGGGCATCTGGAAGGGGAGGGGCAGCAGGGGGGCGGACTGCCCCGGAGGGGGGGGCATCATGGGAGGAGGTGGGGACCCTGTCCCTTTACCCCCTCCCTGCCCCTCTCCCCCCTCCTCGCCTCCCCCCTCCTCCCCCGCCAGACCCAGCATGGCCGCCGTGGCCGGACCCCAGGACAGCCGGTGGTGGGGGTTGCTCTTGAAGGGGAACTTGAGCTTGCAGTCCTGGGGGGGGATGAAGCGGCCCGTGCCCGGCAGGTGTACGGGGGTGAGGGGGGTGGGGCCGGGGGTGAGGCTGGGGGCGAGGCTGGGGGTGAGGCCGGAGGCCTGGCTGTTCTGCCGCAGCTTCTTGGTGATGCTCTGTTGCTGCAGGTTGAGCAGACGGGCCTGCTCCTGTTTGAGCCAGCGCAGACGGCCCCTCCTGAACGCTGCGTCCTCCTCCATCAAACGAGTCACACGCACCTCCTTAGGGGCCCCGCCCTCCCCCCCCTCCCCCTCCTCCCCCCCCTCATCGCCCTCCTCATCATCATCATCATCCATGCCGTCGTCCTGGAAACACATACGAGGGTGGGAGTGACAGTTTGTGTGTGAGTGTGTGTACCTGTCCAGCAGGCAGGGTGTGTGTGTGTGTGTGTGTGTGTACCTGTCCAGCAGGCAGGGTGTGTGTGTGTGTGTGTGTGTGTGTACCTGTCCAGCAGGCAGGGTGTGTGTGTGTGTGTGTGTGTACCTGTCCAGCAGGCAGGGTGTGTGTGTGTGTGTGTGTGTGTGTGTACCTGTCCAGTAGGCAGGGTGTGTGTGTGTGTGTACCTGTCCAGCAGGCAGGGTGTGTGTGTGTGTGTGTGTGTACCTGTCCAGTAGGCAGGGTGTGTGTGTGTGTGTGTGTGTGTGTGTGTGTGGTACCTGTCCAGCAGGCAGGGTGTGTGTGTGTGTGTGTGTGTACCTGTCCAGAAGGCAGGGTGTTCTCCATGCGGACCATGCGGTCTCTCAGGGCTCGGATCTCTTCGTCCTTCATGTTGTTCTGCAGCTTCACTTCCTGCAGGACATCTGTCAGCTTATCAATGTGGGCCTTCAGGTCGTACACTCCCCCGCCCTCTCCTCCCCCCTCCTCCCCCGCCTCCCCCCTCTCCTCCCCAATGCCCACAGTCTCCCACACATCCTGGGCAACGGCGCGCCAGGTGTCTCTCTCCTGCTGGTCTCTCTTGGAGTACATCCTGCACAGCTCTTTCATCTTCACGATCGCCAGCGCCTCGATCTCCTGGCGAGAGTGCCGGAAGTCTCCAAGGGCCACCTGGGGTCAGAGGGCAGCGGTGATTCAGATTCAGGAGATCACTGATGATTGTGGATTGAAGTGATAT
>NC_090072.1:335647-393682 GCF_038355195.1 Osmerus mordax | reverse complement strand
ATGATGCCTTGAGTAGAACACACACGCACACAGACACACACACACCACTCTGTTAGAGTTTGGTTTAGCCTCAGGGAGAAGTATTACAGGACAGAGGTTAACTACTAGTGCGTGTGTGTGTGTGTGTGTATAAATAACAGTGTACTCAGTAGTCACATGACTGACAGGCATTAGGGTTTGGTGAAACACGTGTGTGTCCCTCCTCCCCCCTCCCTCCCCCTCCTCCCCCTCCTCCCCCTCCTCCCCCCTCCCTCCCCCCTCCCTCCCCCTCCTCCCCCTCCCTCCCCCCTCCCTCCCCCTCCCTCCCTACACACACAGTTTATTTATAGGGTGAGCATTGATGCAACAGAGCCTTCTCTCTCACACACAGACACTCACATCCACTCTCTCTCACACACACAGACACACACACCACATCTCATTAACATGGGGATGAAGGAAACATGCCTGACATCCCTTCAAGCCTCTCCCTTTATTGTCTGTGTGTGAGAGAGAGTGTGTGTGTGAGAGAGTGAGTGTGTAAGAGAGAGAGAAAGAAAGAAAGAAAGAAAGAGAGAGATAGAGAGAGTGTGTGTTTGTGTGAGTGTGTGTGTGTGCGCGTGTGAGAGAGATAGTGTATGTTGAGAGACTTGTCCTCTCTTTGTCTGTGTAGATCAGATAACTAACTGGGGACGTGACAATAGAAAGAGAGAAGAGAGAGAGGGGAGAGGGAGAGAGAGGGGGGGGAGAGAGAGGGGCGGAGAGAAAGGCGGGGAAGAGAGAGAGAGGAGGGAGAGAGAGAGGAGGGAGAGAGAGAGAGAGAGAGAGAGGGGGGGTGAGGAAGAGAGAAGAGAGAGAGAGAGAGAGAGAGAGAGAGAGAGAGAGAGAGAGAGAGAGAGAGAGAAGATAAGCATATGAAAGACCAATCGGAAACATCCCAGAATGCATTGTTCCTTCCAGGCCCACAAACCTACTGAATTTCAATGGTAGAGGTGTGTGTGTGTGAGTGTGTGTGTGTGTGCACTTAAAGGTGGAGGTGTGTGTTTGTGTGTGTGTGTGCACTTACAGGTGGAGGTGTGTGTGTGTGAGTGTGTGTGTGTGCACTTACAGGTGGAGGTGTGTGTGTGTGTGAGTGTGTGTGTGTGCACTTACAGGTGGAGGTGTGTGTGTGTGTGAGTGTGTGTGTACTTACAGGTGGAGGTGTGTGTGTGAGTGTGTGTGTGCACTTACAGGTGGAGGTGTGTGTGTGTGTGTGTGTGTGTGTGCACTTACAGGTGGAGGTGTGTGTGTGTGTGAGTGTGTGTGTGTGTGTGTGCACTTACAGGTGGAGGTGTGTGTGTGTGTGAGTGTGTGTGTGTGTACTTACAGGTGGAGGTGTGTGTGTGTGAGTGTGTGTGTGTGTGTACTTACAGGTGGAGGTGTGTGTGTGTGAGTGTGTGTGTACTTACAGGTGGAGGTGTGTGTGAGTGTGTGTGTGTGTACTTACAGGTGGAGGTGTGTGTGTGTGTGAGTGTGTGTGTGTGTGCACTTACAGGTGGAGGTGCCCTGCATCTGGATCACACACTTGGCGTCTCGACTCGTCTCCCGGGAGTTGAAGGGTCGTACTCGGACCGCCACCTTGACCGATGCCCCCGCCATCACCCCTGACCCCTGTCCCTGCACACAGCCAATCAGAGAGCAAGGTCAGTCACACAGGTAGCAGGTGTAGTTGCGTCGCTCATCAGAGTCTCCTGGTCTTCCCCGTACTCGCTTACCCTCTCTCTCTCTCTCTCTCTCTCTCTCTGTCTCTCACCCTCTTTCTCTCTCTCTCTCTCTCTCTTACCCTCTCTCTCTCTTACCCTCTCTCCTCAAACACATTCCAGCTGTCTGTCTGGTCTATATACTTAGAGAGCGTTTCCATGGAAACCATGTATTCACATGTGTCTCTCTCCCCCTCTCTCTTTATCTCTCTCTTTATCTCTGTCTATCTCTCTCTCTCTCTCCATCTGTCTCTCTCTTTATCTCTCTCTGTCTCTCTCTCTCTCTCTCTCTCTCAGGTTAACAGGTGGTTGAGGTGCAGGTGAATGTTTGGCAGCCAGCCAGTGAACGCTACCCTGGAGCAGTGCTGCACACACACACACACTTTCACACTCACACACATCTACACAAAGCGGGGAGGCAGAGAGTGTGTGAGAGTGTGTGTGAGAGTGTGTGTGTGAGTTATCTTGTTCCATCCCTACCCTATTAGAATTGTGAAACAAACACATTCTGGAATGAATGCGCTTACCCCATCACAAACACAAACACACACACTCCATTCCTGCTGAGGAGACAGGCTGTTACAGAGAATACTCCCTCCCCCTCCCCCTCGCTCTCCCTCCCCCTCTCCCTCTCCCTCTCTCTCTCTCTCTCTCTCTCTCTCTCTCTCTGTTCAGTATGCTTTATTGGCATGACAGTTCGGATTGAGCAGTATTGCTAAAGCAGTCCATATTGAATTGACATTTCAACATATATATCATAACAATTAACAAGGAGTCTAACAATAATAATATGGCAAAACAACAGTAGCATAGTAAGTTGGGGACTGTAGAAAAGTAACAGATAAATGCATGTTAAGATGACAGAAGACAAAAAGGTTTAACAGTCATACAAGGTTGATTCACTGTTCCTCAGGTTGTGACATTGAGATACATATCTAGTGGCAAGGCTTGCAGTAGGCCCTTCACCCATAGATATCCTTAATTTCCCTCCCTCTCCCTCTCCCCCTCTCCCCCTCCCTCCTCTATCTCTCCCTCTCTCTCTCTCCCTCCCTCTCCCTCTCTCTCTCTCCTCTCCTCTCTCTCCTCTCTCTCTCTCTCTCTCTCTCTCTCTCCCTCTCCCTCTCCCTCTCCCTCTCCCTCTCCCTCTCTCCCTCCCTCCCTCTCCCTCCCTCTCTCTCTCTCTCCCTCCCTCTCTCCCTCCCTTTCTCTCTCCACTAGGTGTCATGGTGTCTCTCTTCAGACATCAGCTACTTGGATTCTTCACCGATGGACAAGAACACACACACCATACAAACACACACTCAAACACACCATACAAAACACATTCACACACACCATACAAACACACACACATCCTGCCGTGAGAGTCAGTGTTGGAGACATGGTCTGTAATTTAAACATCAGCACCCTGTAATAAGCACACACACACTCTGACACACACACACAAGACACACACAACATGACACACACACACACAACACAACCAGACAAATAATCGAGTAAAAGAACAAAGAGAATAGTATGTAATGTATCTAAATTATACACCACTATACCAAACTATACTCTACTGTACAATATTGTAATACTATTACACAATACTTGATCCACAACTTTACTATATTAACTAAATATTACTACTCTGTACTTGTATAATCTATAACATTAACTGTTCTAGACGATGCTACAATATTGCTGTACACAACTACACTATGCTAAAATACTACTCAATTTAAACTCATAGATACTAATACATAAATAACACACACACACCCTGCCCTAGACAACCCTGCTGCTGCAATCAACACCAGCAGAACAAAGACCGCCCTGTGTGTGTGTGTGTGTGTGTGTGTGTGTGTGTGTGTGTGTTTACCTTGTCAACAAAGTCTGCATATGGTGGGACATGTTACATCACATACACACACACATACATACATACATACAAACACTGTGCACATACACACACACTGTGCACATACACACACACATGTGCACATACACGCACACACATGTGCACATACACACACACTGTGCACATTCACACACATGTGCACATTCACACACATGTGCACATGCCACCTTTGAACCAAAGTTGGGTTAACCAGCTGGTATTACAACCATCTTGGGAGTGTGTGTTCTGGGTGAGAACAGCGAAGGGGAGGTCTGGAATGCATTCTCTGTGCAACTGGGGAAAACCTGTTACATCACAGGATAGGTATTCTACCCTGCATACACATCACACACACACAGTTCCAGCTACGTACTCATGGCCGTGCTAGAACAGTGTGTGACTGTGGCTTACAGACTGGTTTGTGTGTTTGCTGACTAACACACAACTCCTCCCATACAGCACAGGTGACGGTGTTTACTAAGAGAGGGAGGGAGGGAGAGAGACAAGAGAGGGAGGGAGAGAATAAGAAAGAAAGAAAGAAAGAAAGAAAGAAAGAAAGAGAGAGGGAGGAGAGAGAGATGGAGAGATAGGTAAAAAACAGATATGGACAGTGTGTCTGGACACACTACAGGTAAACATTGCTCAGTTGTTAATGAACACACACATCCTTGGTTGTTTCCTCAGACAGGTCTTAACAAACAATTATCATATCCGCCGCAGACGTCATCCATAGACCAAGCATCACCTGCCAGACTTAGAAAGGACTGTGGTCACAGTCCCGGTAACTGGGTATCACCTCCGGGACACCGGGGCACATGACCTCTCAGGCGACACCGTACCATCGCTGCCTCTACACAAACACGCACACACGTGTCCTTAAAAGAGAGCCGCTTGTTTCCTTTCTCTCCGGGCCACTAACTTCTAACGCCAGTACAGCGTACGGTGAGCGGCCGGGTTGGCGGCTGGGTGTGCCGGGGAAGGAATGCCTGTGATCTTCACCAAGCTACAAGCTAACTTTAGACTCTCTCCCCTTCTCCCCGGCCATGTCCAACACACACAAGTCCGGTTCACCATCTGCGCTCACGGCACATCAGACAGTTCAGTCTGTTAGCCTAGGCAGACACAACCCGGGCCCTGGCCAAGAAATGACTCACCTTTAGCGGAGTGGAAGAAACGGTGGGTCTCGTGGATCACCCGCGCCGACTGGCTCCCTGTCGGTGCGGTGTGATTACACAATCCGTACGATCACAATGTATTAACGGGAGATTTGTCTTAACACCTCCTCTGTCCCGAACCGGGGCCTGCGCTGGGTGGGGGCGCTGTGTCCTCTGGTATTCCCACACGCGCACACAAAGTAAAACTTTCACAAACTTCTAATAAAACTCTTACCACGTAAAGATAGAGGTTTATTACGCGCGAGGGTCTTGTGAAATTCTCAGGACAATTAAACTCCGTTAAGTTTAGAATTCGGGACGACGGAAACTTTGGTGACGACCAAGGGGTGGCAAATCACGGCGGCGGAAAGGCAGAGTTCGGTGAGGTTCTGTCGGTCGGCCGGTTGGGTTGGAGTATGACCTCTAGACCGGGAAACGGACACAGCGGGGCCGAATATCCGCCGGTTTACCGAACAGCTGTATAATAGCCGAAAAATAAAAATAAAATGAAAATAAAAACTGAAAAAAGGTGGCCGCTGGCCGCGGTGTGTCTGCGCGCGGCCCCGTGAGTCGCCCTCGCCTCGAGCCCCCCCTACTCGCTCAGCAGTTCCAGCCGGTCGCCATGTCCCGTGTGACGTCAGGGTTTGGAACCGGAGACGCGACTGGCGTTAAAGGGCTAGTGTCGCTGTATCTCGCCCCGGGAAATCAAAACAGGTCCGGTAGCCGGCATCCACATCGGTTTTGTGGATACATCAGACCGTCATCACGGAACCATCAACAAACACAGAAATGAACAAAATATTATGAACACAATATACAGGCCTATAATAGCCACGATATGCAGTACTATATACACTACACAGCAACATACTGTATAACACACTAATCACTATATACACACAGCAATACATAACAATAGGCTATGTGGTGTTTAGCGTGTTGGAGTGTGTGTGTGTTTGATTCAGGATACCAGGTGCTTCCTTTCTCTGAACTCCTGTGTTTTAGAAACACTCTCTCTGGACAAGAGCGTCTGCTAAATGACTAAATGTAGAAACCACACACATACTAACACACCTACTTACACACTCTTTTTCACAGACAGACATACAGACAGAAAGACACACACACACACACACACACACACAGAGACACACACTCTCAGATAGACTGAACGCGTTTCATCCCAGACCGCTCAGGTGAATTGCATGGGCCTCTGGCTCCCTCATGTGATCAAATAAACCAACTACAGCCTAGGAACGGGCACTCTTCTTAAACAACAGCACGTTTGGATTTAATACCAGTACATACCTATAAGCGTTACAGCGTTTAACATTTAATAAAACAATACTTTCTGAGTGTTAGTCGACTATATTCCACGCTAACAGTGTCAGGTTTGAACGGTGTTGGAGTGGAAGCGGTTAGACTCCTCCCCTTGCGCACGCGCACCGCGGCGGGATCTATTGTTGGTGGTCTCACGCGCGCCAGTTAGCAACCTTGTGCAAACCGGGAGATACAGATATATACGCACATATATATATACCAGGTAAACTATCTGCACCGAGTATCTACACGCTGTCATGTTTACCACGATCACGAGTCTGTGTTTAGGAAAATTTATGCTGTTGAACTGAGCCGGCATGTGTTAGATTGAACGTTGAGCTAAGCTAGGTTAGCCGCAGCTTCCTGAAGGTAGCCTAGGGAGGCTAAGCTAACAAGTTAGACTTTCTTTGTTGAGGAATGTTAGCACAGCAACCACGTCGAGCTCACCAACAAACACTCTAAAACATGTTAGTAGCAAGTATTAAGTTGTTTATCTACTAAGATGTGGTATTTATCTGACTAGCATAAGCTAAACCCAGCTAGCGGACCAGATACCTAGTTAGCTAATCTGTGTAAAGTGCTAGAAGTTGAGAAGCTGTACGGGTCAGCATGCTGGGATAGACACGGTACAGCAGCTCGGCTAGCGGATCTTTCAGCCCCCAGCTTCCTGCTCGGTGCCCGTGTAGGCACCGCAGATCGATCTTCAGTATTCCTTGTTCATGAGAGTTTGTGAGCAGGTTTGTGTTACATAAATGCAGGAGTTCTTTGTGCCAGTACTGTTCAGCGGAGACAAGAGAGAGCGAGGCAGGGATATGGGTCGGCATGTGAATCCGGGTCCCAAGCGCAGGTATATACCAGAGTAGCAGAGTTACCCGCTAGTCCAAACCGTGCGTCCGAGGTGTGACTCCCGCCGTGTCTGTGCCGTAGAGCGATGGCAGACAGCGATGACGAGTTCGACCGCCGGCGGCGGGACAAGTTCCGGCGGGAGAGGAGCGATCTAGACCGGTCCAGAGAGAGGGAGGACCGGCGCCGTGAGGACTGGCCGGAACGGTGAGCACGCACCGGACACACGCATGCCTCTTAGGGTGTATATTGTAACCTGTGTGTGTGCAGGGACTGGAAAGGGGTCCATGATCAATGTGTAACAGCGTTTGTGTGTGCAGGGACTGGGAGCGTGTTCGTGAGAGGAGGAGGGACTACGATCGGGGGCGCAGGGAGCGCTTCTCTCCTCCGAGACACATCAGCCCCCAGCACAAACGCATGAGGAGGGACTGGTATGCCAGCTGTGTGTGTGTGTGTGTGATGCAGACCAAGCCCCATGTCGGGTGTGTGTGTAATGCAGACCAAGCCCCATGTCGGGTGTGTGTGTGTGTGTGATGCAGACCAAGCCCCATGTCGTGTGTGTGTGTGTGTGTGTGTGATGCAGACCAAGCCCCATGTCGGGTGTGTGTGTAATGCAGACCAAGCCCCATGTCGGGTGTGTGTGTGTGTGTGATGCAGACCAAGCCCCATGTCGTGTGTGTGTGTGTGTGTGATGCAGACCAAGCCCCATGTCGTGTGTGTGTGTGTGTGTGTGTGTGTGTGTGTGTGTTGTAACCGTCCTGCCCCGCCACAGGGAGGAACATCGAGGAGAACCCTACAGGGGGGGCTATGAGCTGCCGTACGGGGGAGGGCCCCCCTACCCCCCCCCTCCTGGACCCCAGGGCTGGGGCCCCCCTGACATGGCCCCCCTGCACCCGCACCACACACACCCTCTACAGGGCAGGTAGGACACACCGAGAGATCCAGCTCTCCTGATCTTCCGCCTCTGTATGTTGTTCTCCTCTTGAGCTCTGTACCTGGCCCTCCCCCAGACTGGGAGGGATGTCCGACCCAGACCTCCCTCCCCCCGCCCCGCCCTCCATGCGCAGCTTCAAGGAGTTCCTGCTCTCCAGCGACGACAGTGTGGACGAGACGGAGGCTGTGAAGAGGTACAACCAGTACAAGATCGACTACAGACGACAGCAGCTGCATGACTTCTTCCTGCTGCACAAGGAGGAGGAGTGGTGAGCACACACACACACACCTCTCACCCCCTGCTCTGTGCTAGGATAACATGTGTATGGTAGGGTAACTTGTGTATGGTAGGGTAACATGTGTATGGTAGGGTAACATGTGTATGGTAGGGTAACGTGTGTATGGTAGGGTAACATGTGTATGGTAGGGTAATGTGTGTATGGTAGGGTAACGTGTGTATGGTAGGGTAACGTGTGTATGGTAGGGTAACGTGTGTATGGTAGGGTAACGTGTGTATGGTAGGGTAACGTGTGTATGGTAGGGTAACGTGTGTATGGTAGGGTAACGTGTGTATGGTAGGGTAACGTGTGTATGGTAGGGTAACGTGTGTATGGTAGGGTAACGTGTGTATGGTAGGGTAACGTGTGTATGGTAGGGTAACGTGTGTATGGTAGGGTAACGTGTGTATGGTAGGGTAACGTGTGTATGGTAGGGTAACATGTGTATGGTAACGTGTATGGTAGGGTAACATGTGTATGGTAGGGTAACGTGTGTATGGTAGGGTAACATGTGTATGGTAGGGTAACGTGTGTATGGTAGGGTAACATGTGTATGGTAGGGTAACATGTGTATGGTAGGGTAACATGTGTATGGTAACGTGTATGGTAGGGTAACGTGTATGGTAGGGTAACATGTGTATGATAGGGTAACATGTGTATGGTAGGGTAACATGTGTATGGTAGGGTAACATGTGTATGGTAGGGTAACATGTGTATGGTAGGGTAACGTGTGTATGGTAGGGTAACATGTGTATGGTAACGTGTGTATGGTAGGGTAACATGTGTATGGTAACGTGTATGGTAGGGTAACATGTGTATGGTAGTGTAACATGTGTATGGTAGGGTAACATGTGTATGGTAGGGTAACGTGTGTATGGTAGGGTAACATGTGTATGGTAACGTGTATGGTAGGGTAACATGTGTATGGTAGGGTAACATGTGTATGGTAGGGTAACATGTGTATGGTAGGGTAACATGTGTATGGTAGGGTAACATGTGTATGGTAGGGTAACATGTGTATGGTAGGGTAACGTGTGTATGGTAGGGTAACGTGTGTATGGTAGGGTAACGTGTGTATGGTAGGGTAACGTGTGTATGGTAGGGTAACGTGTGTATGGTAGGGTAACATGTGTATGGTAGGGTAACATGTGTATGGTAGGGTAACATGTGTATGGTAGGGTAACATGTGTATGGTAGGGTAACGTGTATGGTAGGGTAACATGTGTATGGTAACGTGTATGGTAGGGTAACATGTGTATGGTAGGGTAACGTGTGTAACAAGTCGCTCTGGATAAGGGCGCCTGCTAAATGACTACATGTTGTTCAGGTTCAGGTCTAAGTACCACCCAGATGAGGTGGGGCTGAGGAGGGCGGAGTCTCTCGCTGCTCTCAGGAACCGATTGGGTGTCTTCCTCTTCCTGCTGGACAACGGTTGGATGGACAACCTGTCACTTGACATGGAACACGCCCCCGCCATCCTCAAACTGCTGGATGCAGGTGAGAGAGGGCGGGGGTGGGGATGATAGAGATATCTAACCTGTTCTCCTCAGCGGTGATAAAGATGGAGGGATGATAGTGTTATGTGACCTGTTCTCCTCAGCGGTGATAAAGATGGAGGGATGATAGAGATATCTAACCTGTTCTCCTCAGCGGTGATAAAGATGGAGGGATGATAGTGTTATGTGACCTGTTCTCCTCAGCGGTGATAAAGATGGAGGGATGATAGTGTTATGTGACCTGTTCTCCTCAGCGGTGATAAAGATGGAGGGATGATAGTGTTATGTGACCTGTTCTCCTCAGCGGTGATAAAGATGGAGGGATGATAGTGTTATGTGACCTATTCTCCTCAGCGGTGATAAAGATGGAGGGATGATAGTGTTATGTGACCTGTTCTCCTCAGCGGTGATAAAGATGGAGGGAGGGACAGATCACGACCTGCAGGTTCTGGAGCTGACGACAGGAGAGACGGGGGAGGTGGGGGGGGAGAAGGGGGAGGCAGCGCCCCCCAGGAAGGAGAAGACCCCCCCTGGAGACCCCCCCTCCCCCCCCACCCAGACACACAACCAGGTAACACGCATACCTCTCTCTACATCTCTCTCTCTCATCATACCTCTCTCTCTGTACATCTCTCTCTCTCTCTACATCTCTCTCTCTCATCATCCCTCTCTCTCATCATCCCTCTCTCTCTCTACATCTCTCTCTCTACCTCTCTCTCTACATCCCTCTTTACATACCTCTCTCTCTCTACATCTCTCTCTACATCTCTCTCTCTCTCTCTCTCTACATCTCTGTCTACTTACCTCTCTCTCTCTCTACATCCCTCTCTACATACCTCTCTCTCTCTCTACTTACCTCTCTCTCTCTCTACATCCCTCTCTACATACCTCTCTCTCTCTCTACATCTCTCTCTACATCCCTCTCTCTCTCTCTACATCTCTCTTTGCATCTCTCTCTACATCTCTCTCTCTCTACTTCTCTCTCTACATCCCTCTCTCTCTCTACATCCCTCTCTCTACATCTCTCTCTACATCCCTCTCTCTACATCTCTCTCTACATACCTCTCCCTCCCTCTCTCCCTATCCCTCCTTCTCTCTCTATCTCTGTCTCCTTCTCTCTCCATCTCTCCCACTCTCTCCATCCCTCTCTCTCCTTCTCTCTCTCCCATCTCTCCCTCCTTCTCTTCCAGGAGGGAGGTGAGGAGTCCAAGCAGCAAAATGGAGAGAAAGCAGAAGGAGGAGAGGAAGAGGGAGAAGAGGGGGAAGAGAAAGAGGAGAAGAAGAAGGCTGTGATGGTAAAAGTGAGTGTCGGGGGGAACAGGGGTCAGGGTGAGTGTGTTTGTGTGTGTGAATGAGAGGCAGCTGTACAGGGTGAGTGTGTGTGTGTGTGTGTGTGTGTGTGTGTGTGTGTGTGTGTGTGTGTGTGTGTGTGTGTGTGTGTGTGTGAATGAGAGGCAGCTGTACAGGGTGAGTGTGTGTGTGTGTGTGAATGAGAGGCAGCTGTACAGGGTGAGTGTGTGTGTGAATGAGAGGCAGCTGTACAGTGTGAGTGTGTGTGTGTGTGAATGAGAGGCAGCTGTACAGGGTGAGTGTGTGTGTGAATGAGAGGCAGCTGTACAGGGTGAGTGTGTGTGTGTGTGTGTGTGAATGAGAGGCAGCTGTACAGGGTGTGTGTGTGTGTGAATGAGAGGCAGCTGTACAGGGTGAGTGTGTGTGTGAATGAGAGGCAGCTGTACAGGGTGAGTGTGTGTGTGTGAATGAGAGGCAGCTGTACAGGGTGAGTGTGTGTGTGAATGAGAGGCAGCTGTACAGGGTGAGTGTGTGTGTGAATGAGAGGCAGCTGTACAGGGTGAGTGTGTGTGTGAATGAGAGGCAGCTGTACAGGGTGAGTGTGTGTGTGAATGAGAGGCAGCTGTACAGGGTGAGTGTGTGTGTGTGTGTGTGTGTGTGAATGAGAGGCAGCTGTACAGTGTGAGTGTGTGTGTGTGAATGAGAGGCAGCTGTACAGGGTGAGTGTGTGTGTGTGTGTGTGTGTGTGAATGAGAGGCAGCTGTACAGGGTGAGTGTGTGTGTGTGAATGAGAGGCAGCTGTACAGTTGTTTGGGTGTACCGTGAGGTGTTGTTAAATGTACTATATAAATACAGTCCACCAATCTACCTGCTCACACCAAGCCCCGCCCCTTCCTCCCAGGCCAGGAAGAGGAAGCGGAGTGCGTCAGCTGACAGCGGGGAGGGGAGTGGCTCCGACAGTGACTCCTCCCCCTCGGAGGAGGGAGAGGAGGAGGAGGAGGAGGGAGAGGAAGGTGAGACTCATCATATGATTACCTGTCTTACACACACACACACACACACTGTCACTGCTCTGTACTGCTGGTCTACTGACTACCTCCTCACACCTGTGTGTGTGTTTCAGACAGGGGCGAGCGGAGGAAGGAGAGGGGGCAGGAGAGGGGGAGGGAGGAGGAGAGGGGGAGGGAGGAGGAGAAGGGCCCTGCTCAGCCCAGACCGCTCCACCTCACCACCTCTCTGTTCATCAGGAGTCTGGCCCCGTCCATCTCTAAAGAGGAGATCACCGCTGTGAGAACACACACAGTAGAAACACGTTTACATCAGTTCCTAGCATAAGGATTCAGTGTGTGTATGGTGTGTATGATGTGTGTGTGTGTGTGTGTAGTTGTGTCGCAGGTTCCCAGGGTTCCTGAGGGTGGCCCTGTCCGACCCCCAGCCTGAACACAGGTGAGACGGGTACACCTTCACTGCTGTTCATGATGTGTGTGTGTTCATGGTGTGTGTGTGTTCATGGTGTGTGTGTGTTCATGGTGTGTGTGTGTGCAGGTTCTACAGGAGGTGCTGGGTGACGTTTGACCGAAGTGTGAACATCAAAGAGATCTGCTGGAACCTGCAGAACATCAGGGTACGTGTGTGTGTGTTAAGGGAGTTACCGCTGGTGAAAATGTAGTTGTAATAACGTTATCTGTGGTAACGGTAGCTGTGGTAACGGTAGCTGTGGTAACTGTAGCTGTGGTAACTGTAGCTGTGGTAACGGTGTCAGGTGTGGGGGGAGTCAGGTGGCTGAGCGATTAGGGAATCGGACTAGTAATCTGAAGGTTGCCAGTTCGATTCCCGGCTGTGCCAAATGATGTTGTGTCCTTGGGCAAGGCACTTCACCCTACTTGCCTCGGGGGAATGTCCCTGTACTTACTGTAAGTCGCTCTGGATAAGAGCGTCTGCTAAATGACTAAATGTAACGGTATCTGTGTTAACGGTATCTGTGGTAACGGTATCTGTGGTAACGGTAGCTGTGGTAATGCTTGGTGCAGCTGCGTGACTGTGAGCTGGCCCCGGTGGTGAACAGGGACCTGGCCCGACGTGTCCGGAGCGTGTCTGGACTCACTCAGCATCGCTCCATCCTCAGACACGACATCAAGCTGTCAGCCCGGCTGGTCCAGACCCTGGACACCAGACACGCCCTCTGGAGGGGGGGGGAGGAGGGGGGGAGACAGGTGAGACGTGGGAGACGTGGGAGGGCTGAAGTGTGTGTGTGGAACTGTGTGTGGAACTGTGTGTGGAACTGTAAATGTGTGTGTGGAACAGCCCTCCAACCCTGTGCTGGAGAACATCACTGATTACCTCATAGAGGAGGTCAGCGCTGAGGAGGAGGAGCTAACCGGCGTTTCCGGGGGCAACGACCCTGCCGACCCCACTAAAGACTCCGCCCCCGGGGAGATCACTGTGGAGAGAGACGACAAGCTGGTCAAGGTGACACACACACACACCCTCTCTGATGCACACCCCCTCTCTGATGCACACACGCCCTCTGATCCAGCCTGTGTAATCCCCCAGGTCCTGGACAGGCTGGTGCTGTACCTGAGGGTGGTCCACTCAGTAGACTACTACAACAGCTGTGACTACCCTGCAGAGGATGAGATGCCGCACCGCTGTGGCCTGCTGCATGTCAGAGGACCTGTACCCCCCAACAGAGTCAGCCAGCACCAGGGTACACACACACACACCTCATACACACACACACACCTGTGTATTTATTCACACCTCTAACTATAACACCTGGGTCTGTGTGCGTGCGTGTGTGCGTGCGTGTGTGTGTGTGTGCACAGTGTCAGAGTGGCAGCGTGTGTGTGAGCAGCGTCTGTCTCCTCTCCTCAGCGAATCAGAGCAGGTGTCTGAGGAGGAGGCGGGGCTGCTGGGCAGGAAGGAGGCGGAGCAGGAAGTGGAGAAGTTCCTGGCAGCCAACAGCCAGGAGCTGGGGAAGGATAAGTGGCTGTGTCCCCTGAGCGGGAAGAAGTTCAAGGTTAGACGATCTGTGTGGTGTATCAGTGTGTGTGTGTGTGTGGTGTATCAGTGTGTGTGTGTGTGTGGTGTATCAGTGTGTGTGTGTGTGTGGTGTATCAGTGTGTGTGTGTGTGTGGTGTATCAGTGTGTGTGTGTGTGGTGTATCAGTGTGTGTGTGTGGTGTATCAGTGTGTGTGTGTGTGTGGTGTATCAGTGTGTGTGTGTGTGTGTGGTGTATCAGTGTGTGTGTGTGTGTGGTGTATCAGTGTGTGTGTGTGTGGTGTATCAGTGTGTGTGTGTGTGGTGTATCAGTGTGTGTGTGTGTGGTGTATCAGTGTGTGTGTGTGTGTGTGGTGTATCTGTGTGTGTGTGTGGGTGTGGTGTATCAGTGTGTGGGTGGGTGGTGTATCAGTGTGTGTGGGTGTGGTGTATCAGTGTGTGGGTGGGTGGTGTATCAGTGTGTGTGGGTGTGGTGTATCTGTGTGTGTGGGTGGTGTATCTGTGTGAGTGTGTATGTGGTGATGTTTGCGGATACAGTATTCTGACACTAAATTGATGTTGTGTGTGTGTGTCCAGGCTCCAGAGTTCGTCCGTAAACACATCCTGAACAAGCATGGTGACAAGGTGACTCAGGTCAGGAAGGAAGTCGAGTTCTTCAACAACTTCCTGTCTGATGCCAAAAGACCCGCCCTTCCAGAGAACAAGCCCCTCCCCCCTCCCTCCCAGGGTGAGAACACACACACGTATGAACACACACACCTGAACCTGACCTGCTTTTGTTACACTTCTTAAAACTGTGTGTGTGTGTAGGTGCTCCTCTCCCTGGGATGGTGTTTCCTGGTCAGTCTCAGGGGCAAAGCCTTCTGGGATACCCCCCTCAGCCCCGCCTCCCCATGCCCGGCTTCCCAGGTAAACACACCTCCGTCCCCACGATGATCCCTCTCACACCTTAGGTAACCTGGAAGACAGGAAATATATATTCAGGATGGTGTGTGTGACCGTGTGTATTTCAGGTGGTGGCCCCCAATATCCCCACCACCAGTTCGGAGCAGGCCGCGGTAACTATGACAACTTCCGTGGACACGGAGGACATGGAGGACATGGAGGCTACCCTGGGAGGAGTCGCAGTAGTGGCGGCAGGTGTGTGTGTGTCTGGTACACACCAGGTGTGTGTGTGTGTGTGTGTGTGTCTGGTACACACCAGGTGTGTGTGTGTGTGTGTCTGGTACACACCAGGTGTGTGTGTGTGTGTGTGTGTGTGTGTGTGTGTGTGTCTGGTACACACCAGGTGTGTGTGTGTGTGTGTGTCTGGTACACACCAGGTGTGTGTGTGTGTGTGTCTGGTACACACCAAGTGTGTGTGTGTGTGTCTGGTACACACCAAGTGTGTGTGGTGTGTGTGTCTGGTACACACCAGTGGTAAGTTTGGCTCATTAAGATTAGTGTTAATATTGCTCTGTATGTCTCTCGTGTGTGTGTGTGTGTGTGTGTGTGTGCAGGGGGATGCGTGGAGACCCTCGCAGCATCATAGAGTACAGAGACCTGGACGCTCCAGAGGATGTGGACTTCTTCTGACTCCCCCCCTCCTCACCCCTCCCTGAACACCTGTGTGAGAGAGCGCGCGTGTGTGAGAGAGTGTGTGTGTGTGTATGTGAAAGGGCGTGTGTGTGTGTATGATAGTGTGTGTGAGAATGTGTGTGTGTGACGGGAGGTTAACACCCCTCCCCATCAAGGACCAATGGTTATTGTTGTTACCAATTGTTATAACTACCAATTAAAACATTATACACAAAACACCCGCCTCCTCTCTCCTGTCAGCCAATAGCGGTTCAGCAGTCTTCCTCCTTCCTGTACCTCCCATTCTCCCATTCTCCTTCCCTCCACATTTCCTCCCCTCCACATTTCCTCCCCTCCACATTTCCTCCCCTCCACATTCTCCTCCCCTCCACATTCTCCTCCCCTCCACATTCTCCTCTCTCTTCCGTCTCTCTTTTTCCTCTTCCCTCTTCTCCCTCTCTCTCCCTCTCATCTCTCTCTCGCTCCTCTCATCTCTCCCTCCTCTCATCTCTCTCTCCCTACTCTCATCTCTCGCTCCTCTCATCTCTCTCGCTCATCTCTCTCTCCCTCCTCTCTTCTCTCTCTCCCTCCTCTCATCTCTCTCCCTCATCTCTCTCTCGCTCCTCTCATCTCTCTCCCTCATCTCTCCCTCCTCTCATCTCTCTCTCCCTCCTCTCATCTCTTTCTTGCTCCTCTCATCTCTCTCCCTCCTCTCTTCTCTCTCCCTCCTCTCATCTCTCTCCCTCCTCTCATCTCTCCCTCCCTCCTCTCATCTCTCTCCCTCTCATCTCTCCCTCCTCTCATCTCCCTCCTCTCATCTCTCTTTCCCTCATCTCTCTCTCCCTCCTCTCTTCTCCCTCCTCTCTCTCTCCCTCCACCTGGAGCAGAGGGATGGATGGAGGTGTGTTGGAGAGGGAGGGTGAAGGGGAAAGAGAGAGGGGGGGTGGATTATTGGAGAGCTGAAGATACCGTTGGCCGGTTGCCCAGTTCTCGCTTCCGTGGAACCGCCTTCTCTCGTTGCCACGTTTGTTAACTTCTGACTCACACCGACGCACGAGAGGACGCTGTGGGAGATTACTGCTCCGGGACACCGGGTGGACAATGGCATGGCTGCTGGTACACTGACAGGTGAGTGCTCAACTCTATCCAACCATGGTTATAATAATGTAATGAAAATAAACAAGTATATAAGCTATTTAAACTTTTGAGTACAAACAAGGCAGAGGAAAACATGAAGGATCTCTAGTTTATGATACTCATGCTGAAAAGCGTTCCCTAACGGCTTCCCTGCGTCTCCTGAAACTCGATAACATCAGTTTCAGACATTATAGAATACATTAATGCTTTATTGTCCATCCAGAAATTGTTTCACTTTCCATTAAAACAAATTACATTACATCCACTTAATACATTCATTCTAAACATTTACCAAGTGCCTTCTAAATTCAGTATGTACATTTACTTAAACTTTTCTGTTAAACCTGTTGTCACGTTTAACAGTTGATTCTGTTCAGACTCGACAGCTGGATCAGAACACGGACAACGAGTTGAACAAGTTCAACTCGTTTAATTACATTTCATGTAGCCTAAAGAACAACAATCCGAATCCTGAGAATAGAATTAGGTCTAAATGCACTTGTAAGTGCGTGTTAATATTCTATTTCGTTTATTAAACTGTATTTTTTAGATAATGTATTTATAAGCTATTTCTTATCGTGTGGGCGCCGCAGGTGCGCTTCTGTGATTTGCATACAGCCAACGTTTAGACGCGAGCTCAGGTGTAGAACAAGGACGCTTCTGTTTCACTGCTGTCCAAGCACGAGCCCCGGCCTTCCTACAGCATGCGTTAGACACGTACACAACACACGCACCATACCAGACATACACACATCACACAGACCTTACACACATGCCAAGTTTACATCTCAGTATGTATGCAAATGTTCCAGGAAGTGTGTGGCCTTCTGCTGATGATGAAGATGATGAGCTGTGTGTGTGTTTCTCCTCAGTTATGGTGCCTGACTCCTCCCCCTTCCCCCACGTGACCCCCGGCATCACCCTGGGCATCACCCTGGGCAACCTCACAGTGACAACATTGTTCAACAACTGTATCCATAGTGATGATGACTTCAAGTACCGCGCCTATACCTACACCTACCTGTTGGTATTTCCTGTGGCATTTCTAAGCAACGGAGGGGCTCTGGTCGTCTTCCTGTTTCTGTCGCCACGACGATCCGCCTCCTCCGTCCTCATGACCAACCTCGCCCTGTCAGACGCCAGCTTCTCCCTCACCCTGCCGCTGCGATTGGCCTATTACTTCCAGGGTGCACACTGGAACTTCCCTGATTGGCTGTGTCGGATGTGTGTGTTCTGCTTCTACCTGAACCTCTACACCAGCGTTCTCTTCCTGACCGGACTGAGCGTGCTCAGATGGCTGGCTGTGCTCCGCCCCCTGCAGCACCGCAGCCAGGCCACGCCCACCCGTGCCTCATTGGCCTGCCTGGCGGTCTGGCTATTTGTGGGCGGGGCCTCCGTCCCCTTCCTCCTGCAGGGGGTGAAGGAGAGGGCGGGGCTTCCTCGCTGCTTCGAGCCCTCGGGGCTGTCGTCATGGGAACGTGTCTTTGCCCTCAACTACGTGGCGCTGGCTCTGGGCTTCCTCCTCCCCTTCCTCACCCTCCTCAGTTGCCACGGCAGCATCGTCCGCCGCCTGAGGGCGTCCACGTCGCGCCTGTCGCTAAGGCGACGTGGGAGGGAAAGCCGCTCGGTGCGTTTGGTCTCCATGGTGACCGTCACCTTCCTGCTCTGTTTCCTGCCCTACCACGTGGCTCGGACCGTACACCTGCACGCCATCCGGGGAGTGTGGCCCTGCGGCACCATGGTAACGGTGCAGAGGGTGTTGGTGGTGACATTGTGTCTGGCGACGGGAAACAGTGTCCTCAACCCCCTCCTCTACTACCTGGCTAGCTCCGCCTTCAGAACCTCCATCAGCTCCGCCCCCCTCTGGAGGAGCAGGAATTGGTCCATGTCCACTTCCTCTTTTACAACCTGGAAGGGAAACAGGATGGCTGTGAGAGAGAGGAGGTACACACACACACACCAACCCACACACACACCAACACACACACACCAACACACACACACACACATGGTGATGAGCTGCCTCAGACACACACACACATTCGACCACACACACTCAGATGAGCAACTACACACACACACACATAGTAGACCACACAGACAGACCAGCAACCACACACACAGGCCGGCTAGCCCCTAGTACACACACACACAAACCAGCACGTGCACACATATCTTACATATAAACACAGCCAGTGAAGTGGCAGCTGTTTTCAATCATGTGTGTTTACAAGTCTAAATCATTCCTTAAACTGTGCTCATATAGCTCTCATTCCAGCCCCCTCTCTCCTTCTCTCTCCTCCTCTTCCTTTCTCTCCTCTCTCCTCCTTTCCCTCCTCCTTTTTCTCTCCTACTCTCCTACAAGCCCTTTCTCTTTCTCTCTCTATTTTCTATTCTTGTTGGAAATTAAAGCATTTATTATCATGTATTTTCATGTTTTATATCAGGTCTTATGTATAATATTGTATTTATGTCTACTGTGTAGCTGTTGCTAGCCATGTCCTGATGATGTAATTGTTCAGAGTAACCTTGTTATAAGGTGCACGTGATAAATAAACCACTTTGACTTTGATGTTGAATCATTTATTAGCATATGCTTTATCCGGACAGACGTACAAACACAGAGCATGTAGTACAGCAGAAGATCAACGATCAGAGTTCTGGCAATATATCATAGGTCAGAGTCGACGACTTATCTGTATTTAACCGGCACAGTAAAATGTAACCACATATCTGTCTAAACATATTTCGAATCTATTGCATTTCTGTCTAAAACACCAACCTCACTTATCTCTGCTTCTCCCGCGAGACAACTAGCTCCCACAATGCACCGCACTGTTATGGTCTGGAGTGTAAACATGGCGGCGGATGGAGGTATACGCCCCAGCTGCGCGATCCAGAGAACGTTTTCCCGGTACCAACCGAACCCCGGGCGGTCCAGATGCACGGTAGTGTGCCGGGAGTCGCTCTTTCTCGTGGCTCTCCAGCGCTACGGGAAGGACCTTGGGTTTCAAGTGATTTTCCCACAGGCCATCCACCCGAGTGACAGTCTGTATGATGCTACCGTTACCGACGGGGATTGTAAAGTACGGGTTACCGTCGACCCAAGTCTGAACGGATTGGTTGAAAGGAATATTTTACGGTGCGGCTGCCGGCTACGGAACGTTAGCTTTGCTCCGGGGCTGTCCGTGCGGGAGGAGGCGAGAGATCGCAGCTCGTGTAAAACCTACCGAGTGGTAAGTCTGGAAGTTGTGGGTGATAGCGAAACGTGCGACGGGCGCGAGCCACTGAGTGGGGTGAATGTGGGGGCGTTACCGTGGTTCGGGGTGAGTACCGGGGGAGATCCGGACCGGGACACCGGACAGGAAGCGGCGGGACCGTTCCTGCTGCCGCTCCGGGCTCACCGGAGCACCTACCTACCGTTGTGGAACAACACCGACTACTACGGGGCAGCGTGGCGGGACACGCCCCCCTCGCACAATTTAACGGACACGGAGGAGGAAGAAGAAGAGGGTAAAGAGGAGGAGAGGAGGAGGAGGAGGAGGAGAGGGATGGTTTGAGTTGCTGCTAGCAAGAGCTGTCAAGTGAAAAGGCTGTCATTGTATTTGCGCGTGTGTGTATATGGTATGGCAAGGCCGTAATCATAATACATATTGATGGGGACACATCCCCCCCCAATATTCAAATTTGGTCAATATATTGATATAAAAATATAAATGTGCTACGCCACGACAGGCAACCACGCACGCTGTCCAAAATTATCATCAAAAAATTAATTTGTCCCCCCCAATGTTGACTCCATGGCTACGGCCTTGTGGTATGGTGTGTGTATGGTATGATATGGTGTGTGTATGGTATGATATGGTGTGTGTATGGTATGATATGGTGTGTGTATGGTATGATATGGTGTGTGTATGGTATGATATGGTGTGTGTATGGTATGATATGGTGTGTGTATGATATGGTGTGTGTATGGTATGATATGGTGTGTGTATGATATGGTGTGTGTATGGTATGATATGGTGTGTGTATGATATGGTGTGTGTATGGTATGATATGGTGTGTGTATGGTATGATATGGTGTGTGTATGGTATGATATGGTGTGTGTATGATATGGTGTGTGTATGATATGGTGTGTGTATGGTATGATATGGTGTGTGTATGGTATGATATGGTGTGTGTATGGTATGATATGGTGTGTGTATGATATGGTGTGTGTATGGTATGATATGGTGTGTGTATGGTATGATATGGTGTGTGTATGGTATGATATGGTGTGTGTTCTACAGAGGTGAGCCCTGCAGTGACCATTCGAGAGCTTCAGGAGGAGTTCTCCCGATGGGGCGGGACTGGAGGTGGGGCCAGGCAGAGGGGCGGGGCCAGGAGGCGGCTGGTGGTCAGAGTTATGAACAAGTCCAAACTGGTGTATTATGGGAAGGCTGACACGAACTGTGAATGTCCTTATAAGGTCAGTACAGCACCACACACATCACACACACATACACACACATCACACACACACATACACACACACACAGCATGGAAACAAAAGCTTCAGATTATTATTGTTCTCCCTACCCTCCCCCCCCCTGCCCCTCCCCCTCCCAGGCGCTGCTGGAGGTGCGCGACGTGTCAGCGGGTGTGTGTGTGGTTCTGTGGAACAGTGTGTGTGTAGAGTGGTACCGCAGTCTGAGACAAGGACAGTTGCTGTCGCTGGTCGGCTACAGGGTCAAGAGGTCATTCAGAACCCAGGAACAGGACCCTGTGGAGATAGGTACACACACACACTCACACACATACATGTAGAGACATTCACACGCACACACTACCCCCCCCCCCCTCTCTCTCTCTCTCTCTCTCTATCTCTCTCTCTCAGAGCTCAGTCTAAACTCACACACTACACCCCCCTCTCTCTCTCTCTCTCTCTCTCTCTCTCTCTCTCTCTCTCTCTCTCTCTCTCTCTCTCTCTCTCTCTCTCTCAGAGCTCAGTCTGAACTCTCACACACACACACACTAACCTCTCTCTCTCTCTCTCTCTCTCTCTCTCTCTCAGAGCTAAGGCTGAACTCACACACACTAACCCCCCCCCCCCTCTCTCTCTCTCTCTCTCTCTCTCTCTCTCAGAGCTAAGGCTGAACTCACACACACTAACCCCCCCCCCCCTCTCTCTCTCTCTCTCTCTCTCAGAGCTAAGGCTGAACTCACACACACTAACCCCCCCCCCCCCCCTCTCTCTCTCTCTCTCTCTCTCTCTCAGAGCTCAGTCTGAACTCACTCACACACACACACACACACTAACCTCTCTCTCTCTTTCTCTCTCAGAGCTCAGTCTGAACTCCAGGAACCCAGCTGCTGACATCACCATCCTCCCAGAATCGTCTGTTTCCCTCCCACCACCAAACCCCTCCTACAGCTTCCACTGCGGGTACACACATACACACACACACACACAGACATAACTCACTCACACACACACATACACACACACAGGCGTAACCCACTCACACAGACACACAGACTGCTGAGGGTGTTTCTGTGTGTCTTCATGTCTAACTTCCTGTCTCTCACAGGAAGGAACTCCTTGACTGTCCCCATGGCAACCTCTGTGATGTCATCGGCCTGGTGGTGTTTGCTGGGCGGACTGAGCGAATCAGGAGCAAGGGTGAGGGTCAGAGGTTGTTATGGTGACGGTGGTACAGTAGAAGACAGACAGACAGAGCAGCTATGTATATGGGGTAGAGACAAACTTTGCCTAGGGCGCCAAATGTGCTAGGACCGGTACTGTATATATAATATATATACATACCGTATTTTTCGGAAAACAAGCCACATTTTCTATAACCCGCAACCCACCAGAATGGGAGCTTTGTGTTTGTAAATCGGATTTTAACCCGCACTGAAATATATGCTGCTCTTGATACAGGAACAATGATACCAAGCAATGCACGAGTAGGCTATAGGCGATCTTACAGCATGCTATAGGCGATCTTACGGCATGCTATAGGCGATCTTACGGCATGCTATAGGTGATCTTACAGCATGCTATAGGCGATCTTACAGCATGCTATATGCGATCTTACGGCATGCTATAGGCGATCTTACGGCATGCTATAGGCGATCTTACGGCATGCTATAGGCGATCTTACGGCATGCTATAGGCGATCTTACGGCATGCTATAGGCGATCTTACGGCATGCTATAGGCGATCTTACGGCATGCTATAGGCGATCTTACGGCATGCTATAGGCGATCTTACGGCATGCTATAGGCGATCTTACGGCATGCTGTAGGCGATCTTACGGCATGCTATAGGCGATCTTACAACATGCTATAGGCGATCTTACAGCATGCTATAGGCGATCCTACGGCATGCTATAGGCGATCTTACAGCATGCTATAGGCGATCTTACGGCATGCTATAGGCGATCTTACAACATGCTATAGGCGATCTTACAGCATGCTATAGGCGATTTCCGAAAAATACGGTAATATATATATATTATCTATGAACACCCTAATGAGCTGTGATTGTGTGAACAGTGTTTCCTGTAAGCAGAGTGATGCTCTCTCCTCTCCTAGATACTGAGGGGGCGGGGCTGTTGGAGTATTGCTGGCTGCTATTGGAGGACGGCACCACAGATCAGCCAATCGCTGTTCAGCTTTTCTCCACGTCTCAGCCTGAGACACACTCTAAGATACACCCATGTAATTACTACACACACACACACCACGCACACACACTCATACACACACCACACACTCATACACACACACACACTCATACACACACACCACGCACACACACTCATACACACACACACACATACACCACACACACACACCACACACACACACACCACACACACACACTCTTACACGCACCACACACACTCATTCACGCACCACACACACACATACACAGAGATGGGAGTACAAATACTTTAGAAGAAAGTATTAGAAGACTTCTAAACTTATCTAATTCATCTAAAGAAAAAGCTTTAAAGGTTGAAAAAATATTTTTTGTTAAAAAGTTTTTAATGGTTTAAAAAAAGGGTTGTTGAAAACAATGTTAGAATTTTTTTTTGGAAAGGTTGAAAAAATATTTATGGAAAACAATTTAAGAAAAAAGCTTTGAAATGTTGAAGTAATAATTCCAAAAAGTTTCTATAGGTAGAAAATAATTTTTATAAAAAAGGTTTCTACAGGTTGAAAAAATATTTTTGAAATAAAGTAAAAAAAAAAGGTTTCTCTAGGTTGGAAAATAAAGTTCACTTCTTTACTTTAACTTGAGTGAAAACGTGTAGACAGTACTTCAACTTACTAAACTACCAGAGTCTTTTAAACATGAGTATCTGTACTTCTACTTGAGTGAAGGACGTGTGTACTTTTGACATATCTGCCACACATACACACATTTCAGTTCTGTCAAATCTTACCTTCCCCTCATGCAGTGTCGGTTGTTGTGGTGACCAGGATGAAGGTGGTCAGGTCTCCTGAGTCCTCCAACCAACACCTCGCTTCCACTAGCTACACACAGGTGTACTGTTCAGGTAACACACGTACACACACCTCCACACACACTGCAACACCTCGCTTCCACTAGCTACACACAGGTGTACTGTTCAGGTAACACACGTACACACACCTCCACACACACTGCAACACCTCGCTTCCACTAGCTACACACAGGGTGTACTGTTCAGGTAACACACGTACACACACACCTTCACACACACTGCAACACCTCGCTTCCACTAGCTACACACAGGGTGTACTGTTCAGGTAACACACGTACACACACACCTTCACACACACTGCAACACCTCGCTTCCACTAGCTACACACAGGGTGTACTGTTCAGGTAACACACATACACATACACACACACACCTTCACACACAGTGATCTTAAATTATCTTGCTGCTGATTGGTTGGTTGCAGGCTCAGGCCACCACTCAGAGATGCCCTACAGGAGGCTCCGCCCAGTCCGACAGTTTGTCCAATGGCTGCAGAGCCTAGATGACGGACAGGTGCTGGACAGGGCTGTGGTTGGTGGATTCTTTAGCTACCCGCCCCTTCCTGTCACCTTGGAAAACTTCATGAGGAGACAGAAAGGTGAGACACACACACCTCACACACACACACATACATGCTTTTTTTCAGGGGGTTTTAGGGCTAGGGGTTAAGATTTAGGGGTTAAAGAGAACACAGTTTTGAATGGAAATGGTAATACTAACACGTGGAGAGTGTGTGTGTGTGTAGGGGTCCCACAGCTTCTCAGAGGGGAGGAGTTTCAGAGGGAAGTGAAGAGACTCCAGTACAGAGAAAAACGTACACTCTGTATCCAGGCAACCATCACCATGGTTTCACACTGCAGGAGAGGAGAGGTAACACACACCCAGACTCAGACACACACCACACACACACACTAACCACACACACACCACACACACACACTAACCACACACACCACACACACTTCTGTAGTGACCATCATATCTGTTGCAGGAGGACCAGTGTTTGCTGTGGACAGACAGACGCTCAGCCCCATCCTCCCCCCGCCTCCCCCCATCCTCCCCCCGCCTCCCCCCATCCTACCCCCGCCTCCCCCCATCCTCCCCCCGCCACTCCCCCTTTAAACGCTCCTCCCCCTCCCCTAGCACTTCTCTAAATACCTCCCTCCGACTCTCCCCCATCACCTCTAACATCACCCCCTCCTCCCCTCTCAGACTCTCCCCCATCTCCTACCACCTCTCCCCCACCGTTCACCCACCCTCCTCCCCCTGTTCCAGTGCCTGCTTGTCCCCCTCCTCTTCTGGGTCGCCAGTCAAATTGAATCCCAGGCTTCAGACTCTTCCAGCAGGGTAAGGCCCGACTCCCTCAGCTGCATCTGCCCTGTCTCCACATCTCCTCCCCTCACACCTGCTCTGTGTGTGTGTGTGTCAGGTCTAAGCTGCATCTGCCCTGTCTCCACATCTCCTCCCCTCACACCTGCTCTGTGTGTGTGTGTGTGTCAGGTCTAAGCTGCATCTGCCCTGTCTCCACATCTCCTCCCCTCACACCTGCTCTGTGTGTGTGTGTGTCAGGTCTAAGCTGCATCTGCCCTGTCTCCACATCTCCTCCCCTCACACCTGCTCTGTGTGTGTGTGTGTGTCAGGTCTAAGAGGAGACTCTTCAGGCCAGCAGAAGCAGCTTCCAGGAAGAGGAGGTAAGGTCACAGTTACTTCCTGCCCTGGTCTCCATGGTGACAAGGCTCAGCTGTGTTATTATGGGATGTATTCTAACTGGAGATGTCGGCAGGTGGTCCCTCAACACACCACACACCCAGGAAGATGACGACTTCCACACTGGTCAGTGTGTGTGTGTGTGTGTGTATATAGTTGTGTGTGTGTATAATGTGTGTGTGTGTCTGTATATATAGTTGTGTGTGTGTGTATAATGTGTGTGTGTGTGTATATATAGTTGTGTGTGTGTATAATGTGTGTGTGTGTCTGTATATATAGTTGTGTGTGTGTAATGTGTGTGTGTTTCTAGATGTGTGTGTATATAATCTGTGTGTGTGGATATATAGATGGATGTCTGTGTATATAGATGGGTGTGTAATGTGTGTGTGTGTTTATATAGATGTGTGTGTGTGTATAATGTGTGGATATACAGTAGATGTGTGTGTGTATAATGTGTGTGTGTATATAGTTGTGTGTGTGTATATAATCTGTGTGTGTATATAGATGTGTGTGTGTGTATAGTCTGTGTGTGTTTATATAGATGTGTGTGTATAATCTGTGTGTGTTTATATAGATGTGTGTGTGTATAATCTGTGTGTGTGTATAAGGAACCTTGTGGAGTGCTTCTATGGAGTTCCTGCAGAACAATGACGAGGATGAAGATGATGATGATGATGATCAGTCCTTCCTCACCGCCCCCTCCCACAACTCCTCCCACGTGGGCATGGCCCGTGTTGCCATGGAGACGCTCCCACTGCGTTTCTGCTACGAGCGGAGGGAGGAACAGTCGGTCGCCTTGGCGATGCAGGCCGGGGACATTCAGAAGTGTCCAATCAGAGGAGCCCTGGAGACCTTCAGCCCCGCCCACTTCTACACCGGACACTACACCCTAACCCTGAGAGGTACTCACCACACACACACCACACACACACCACACACACTACAAACTATAGACACAAAATCACAAATTCAGGAACAGTGTGTATTTACCAGGCACTGTGCAATATAACCATGTCTCCCGCCTGTCTCCCGCCTGTCTCCCCCCCTGTCTCCCCCCCTGTCTCCCCCCCTGTCTCCCCCCTGTCTCCCCCCTCAGCACTGACAGATGGGGTCGTAGTGGATGCAGTGTTTTTGCCCGCCCCCCCCCAACCCCCTCTCTGCCCCCCCCACACACACGCCAACCTCTGGAGCTCCATCCTGCAACATGGAGCCTTCTCCTCACACACACCACCCCCTGCTGCTGGTGAGTCCCTCACACACACACACCACCCCCTGCTGCTGGTGAGTCCCTCACACACACACTCTCCTCACACACACCACCCCCTGCTGCTGGTGAGTCCCTCACACACACACACACTCATACACTGACACTGACATCACACTCACATCACACACTCACACTCACATCACACCCACACCCACCTCACACTCACAGACACACACACACATTACACACACAGACACTCACAGACACTCACAGACACTCACAGACACACACAGACACACACAGACACACACGACACACACAGACACTCACAGACACAAACAGACACACACTCACAGACACACACATCACACACACATCACACTCACATCACACACACATCACACTCACAGTGTAATGTTCTCCCTGTGCTCCTCTCCTCCTAGCCGACCTGATCGCCATGGCAGCACAGCTGTCCAATCAGAGGCTGCTGTGTGTCCTGGAGGCGTGTTCTTTGGGCGGAGACGTGACAGAGCTTGTCCTATCACGAGCCTACCCTCTGAGAGACTGACACACACACACACACACACACACACACACACTGCCAGTGTTGTGAGTCTCTATAAACAGTGTTTCTGATTTCTGTGTTTCTATTCTATAAACAGTGTTTCTGTACTATAAACAGTGTTACTAAACATGATCTTGTTGTTTCTACTTGTTCCTTGACCCTAATCCTAACCCCCCCATGTGATCCCCAGGGGGCGCAGGGGGGGGGGATGAGCCCTCCTGCTGGTTGTGGGAATTCAAACAGCTTTATTACTCCTTTGTCAGGTTACATACAATGCTTTATTGATAATCTGGTGTTTACATTTAGTCATTTAGCAGACGCTCTTATCCAGAGCGACTTACGGTAAGTACAGGGACATTCCCCCGAGGCAAGTAGGGTGAAGTGTCTTGCCCAAGGACACAACGTCATTTGGCACCGCCAGGAATCGAACTGGCAACCTTCTGATTACTAGCCCGCTTCCCTAACCGCTCAGCCATCTGACTCCCTGTGTTGCCAGGAATGAAGTGTTGGGGTTAGGGTGGGGCTGGGGTTAGGGCTAGGTGTGTACTAGGATTATAAGGCTAAATTCTAGGGGTGCGGTCAAGCAGGTGCTATGGTCAGGTGCTCGGTGCTGGGTTAGGTTCTAGGGCCTTAGGCTAGGTGCTAGGGACTGGGGCTAGGTGCTAGGGACTGGGGCTAGGTGCTAGGGACTGGGGCTAGGGACTGGGGCTAGAGACTGGGGCTAGGGACTGGGGCTAGAGACTGGGGCTAGGGACTGGGGCTAGAGACTGGGGCTAGGGACTGGGGTTAGAGACTGGGGCTAGAGACTGGGGCTAGGGACTGGGGCTTGGGACTGGGGCTAAGGACTGGGGCTTGGTGCTAGGGACTGGGGCTAGGTGCTAGGGACTGGGGCTAGGTGCTAGGGACTGGGGCTAGAGACTGGGGCTAGGGACTGGGGCTAGGGACTGGGGCTAGGTGCTAGGGACTGGGGCTAGGTGCTAGGGACTGGGGCTAGGTGCTAGGGACTGGAGCTAGGTGCTAGGGACTGGGGCTAGGTGCTAGGGACTGGGGCTAGGTGCTAGGGACCAGAAGGTGCCCCTGGCAGACGTATCTCAGCAGCCTGGTGCAGTGGTTGTCGTTGAGGCGTCCGTTGGTGTGCAGGTGGGCACAGTCCTCCGTCCCCGTCAGGCCTCGCTCAGGGCTAACCCAGTTATCAGGCTGGTTAGGGAGCCAGTGACTGCACACACACACACACACACACACACAGTTATCAGGCTGGTTAGGGAGCCAGTGACTGCACACACACACACACACACACAGTTATCAGGCTGGTTAGGGAGCCAGTGACTGCACACACACACACACAGTTATCAGGCTGGTTAGGGAGCCAGTGACTGCACACACACACACACACACACAGTTATCAGGCTGGTTAGGGAGCCAGTGACTGCACACACACACACACACAGTTATCAGGCTGGTTAGGGAACCAGTGACTGCACACACACACACACACAGTTATCAGGCTGGTTAGGGAGCCAGTGACTGCACACACACACACACAGTTATCAGGCTGGTTAGGGAGCCAGTGACTGCACACACACACACACAGTTATCAGGCTGGTTAGGGAGCCAGTTACTGCACACACACACAGTTATCAGGCTGGTTAGGGAGCCAGTTACTGCACACACACACACACACACACACACACAGTTATCAGGCTGGTTAGGGAGCCAGTTACTGCACACACACACAGTTATCAGGCTGGTTAGGGAGCCAGTTACTGCACACACACACACACAATCTCAGAAAAAAACATAACCAACAAAAAAACCCTAAGATCAAGAAAGAGTAACCCTCACACACACTGTCCTCACACACACACACACTGTCCCCCCCCCTACCTGCGGTCCATGGTGTAGGGGGTCCCGTCCACCCACTCCCAGGTTCCAGTGCGCTCATCTGTCAGCCCGATCCAGTAGTACTGGGGGTGGGCCCTCTGGCCCAGGAACCTCTGCACACACACAGGCTTAGTCTGGGGAACTGTGTGTGTAACAGTCTGTGGTGGACTGTGTGTGTGTGTGTGTGTGTGTGTGTGTGTGTGTGTGTGTGTGTGTGTCTCACCCACTCGTCCCGGGTCTTCAGTACGGCGAGCTGTGATTGGTGGGCCACACACCAGTCCCGCGCCTGGTTCCAGCCCAGTGCATCATGGGAAAGCAGGTAACACCTGGAGGAGAACAGGATCCAGTCCAGGGGACAGCACTCCACCGAGGAGTCTACACACACACACACACACACACACACATGTACACACACACACACACACACACACATGTACACACATATACATGTATACACACACCATACACATAAACAAGATGTGTGAGTTTGCTAAAGGTGTGTGTGTCTTGTGTGTGTGTTCTACCGTTCCGCAGGAATCTGTCGATGGAACACTTCAGCCCGTCCACTTTGTGACGGAGATTCACCACCTCGTCCAAAGTCTTCACTGACTCCAACACTGTCACACACACACCACATGTCACACACACACCACACACACACCACATGTCACACACACACCACATGCCAGAGTTGCACCAGTCTGATGTCTGTAGGAACTCTTGTTTGAGTGTTTGTCTGAGGGGAAGGGTTTGATAGATGCACCTGACTCCAGCTTGACTTGTCCTGTTGCCATGGAAACCTCAAGCCGTCCAATCTCCTTCTGAGTTTCATCAGCTGGAACCAGACAAAACTTGTCTTATTGTGTGAGTGTGTGTATGTGAGTGTGTGTGTACCTGCAGTCTGGGACATGTGTAGAGATGGGTGTGTGTGTGTGTGTACCTGCAGTCTGGGACACGTGTAGAGATGGGTGTGTGTGTGTGTGTGTGTGTGTACCTGCAGTCTGAGACAGGTGTAGAGAGGTGTGTAGACTCTGGACAGCTGATGTCAGGTTGCCTACTGTCTTCTCCACAGAGGTAACCCTCCTACCTGTCTTCATGTCTACACACACACAGAGGTAGGTTAAACTGTATTATGTGTTTGAGTGTGTGTGAGAGAGAGTGTGTGTGTGTAGGTACTCACTGCTGACAGACACAGAGATGATGAGAGCCAATAGGAGAACAGCACAGACAGACGGCAGGACCCACATCCTCCACCGGGGGGGGCTAGAGGGCTGCAGCACTCCTAACCTGGGAGCTTCCTCTACACACACACACAGTTACATACACGAAAACATATGTGCACTTACAAACACACTCACATATACACTCTCTCTCACACACACACTCTCTCACACACATACACACACTCACACACCTTTGGTCCAGAAGGCTGTGTCGTCTCTGCTGTTGGAGGGGTTGTAGTCGTCATGGTAATCCGTCTCCATGACATCTGTCCTCTCTTCACCTGCTGAAAGCTCCTTCATGGAGCTGAGAGAGTCTGAGCGTGTTCGAGTGTATGAGAGTCTGAGCGTGTTCGAGTGTATGAGAGTCTGAGCGTGTTCGAGTGTATGAGAGTCTGAGCGTGTTCGAGTGTATGAGAGTCTGAGCGTGTTCGAGTGTATGAGAGTCTGAGCGTGTTCGAGTGTATGAGAGTCTGAGCGTGTTCGAGTGTATGAGAGTCTGAGCGTGTTCGAATGTGTTCGAGTGTGAGTGAGACTGTGTGAGAGTGTGAGAGTGAGACTGTGAGAGAGAGTGAGAGTGTGTGAGAATATGAGAGAGTGAGACTGTGTGAGAGTGTGAGAGAGTGTGTGAGAGAGAGACAGAGCAAAATGTCTGGTAGACCAGTCAGTGTACCCCCACAAAGTTTGCACTTTGAGCTTTAAACAGTGTGTGTATGTTTACTGACAGCAGGGTCAACATCAGGATATGTCACGTGCTAAAGCACAGATTTGGTCTGAACCTAAAGGTACCGTAATGTCGCCTGCCTCACAATGCACCATTCTTTAAGGTCACTGTTGTAGTTTGTATAACGTCCTTGCCAAGTCTGCAGACTTGGGTTTACATACTCACAATATCGATCAAAATACAACTTTTGTACACATGAAGCAAAAATCTGATACGCTGGCTAGTAGGGGTGGGAGTCTTTTGGTACCTCACGATTTGATTCGAATCGATTCTTGTGGTCACGATTTGATTCGAATCGATTCTTGTGGTCACGATTTGATTCGAATCGATTCTTGTGGTCACGATTTGATTCGAATCGATTCTTGTGGTCACGATTCGATTAAAAATCTATTCACGATTCATTTTTCGATTTTGAATCCAAAAATCGTTCTCTGAAAGAACACAAGCAGAGAATGTCTAATATGGGGAGAACTGCCACTATGGGAAACTTCCGGTTTCTGAACTGGTTGCAGTTCCACTCTAGTTCCATGTGAGGGCGCTCACGGGCGGGTGCAGAATGAATGAAAGTCTATGGAGCTATACCCCTCAAAATCCACTTTTCTCAGGATATATTTTTTTGTCTAGTAATTTGAATGTTGCATTCGAAAGAGGAGGCAAAGAAAATACACACTGCTGTGTGTTAGATTTTTTTTAAGTCGCTTTTTTGTTCTAAAAAGCCTTTTAAAATGTCAATGACGTCATACAATCAGCATTCATTAGCATAATGCTAGCGTGTTATGGGCAACAACGACTCACCCTGTAAGAAATCGAAAGGACATAAGTACTCGTTCATTCAACTTTCGACCTATAATCCATGTTGAACATGCAAAAACTACAATCAAATCAGAGATTTCTCAACGACAATCAGCGAAAGAGACAAATGTAGCCCTCTAGCTCCATAAACTCCCATTCATTTTGCACTCGCCCGCGATCAACCCCAGTGGAACTCTGATGGAACTGCAACCAAATTCGGTACAACGGGGCTTAATAGGGAGTGGACAGGCTCTCCGTAGACGGGCTCTGAGTCTGACACAAGTCACCAAGAACGCCAAAAATACCCAGAAGTGTTCTTGATCTGCCCCTTTTATCAAGGATGCATCAGTTGGTGATTTGTCCAGCGAGAACGCATCTGATTTCCCAGAGGTCATTGCAAGAATAGCCAAGAACACACGCATCTCAAATCGTTCTCCGTCCTCGCGGTCTTGCAAGACCGTTCTCTCAAGGACGCTTGGCAGCTCTGGCGCTGCTCACCGGAGGAACACAGAACGTTACATTTGCATCTGTTACTGTTATAATTAATATATGTTCAGCCTTTTCAGTTTGAATCTGCAGTTGGTTTCCCGCGGCTGTGCGCGCGCGTATGTCTGTCTGTGTGTGTGTGTGTGTGTGTGTGTGTGTGTGTGTGTGTGTGAGTCAGGGGCGGGGGCACAGGGAGGAGTATTTCTTCAGACGTGGCAGAAAGGCAGATTCACTTTCTCCGCTTTCACGAACTTTCTGTAGCCCGTGGGTAGGGAATTTACGGCTCCCGATTTCCATCTGTCCCGCGCCCATTGGTGGAGCCGTTGTCTGTGTAGCTTGTTGACTGGCTGTCAGACCATCAATCACTCGTTCTCTCCCTCCCACTGGTCAGTCACGCGGAAAAGGAGGGTCTTGGTTGTATTGACAAAATTGCCCCAATCTGTTCAGACCTCGCGAGAGTTGGAAATGGGAGAAAGACTGAGGGGACGAGAGGTTGGAGGAGGACAGAGAGAGAGAGAGCAAGAGAGAGAGAGGTTTAAACTTTAGAGAGATAACTTCACATTAGCCGACAGTTCCCAACTAGCTACCAGACCGGGAGTATGGAGTCACGGTGGCACGCGGTGATGTTAGTGATCCTTCTCGGTTGCTTCCACACCACCGTCAACGCGGAGCAGCAAACCCTGTCCCCCGGTAAGACCCTACGCCTAACCCCCGTCCCGTCCCGGGGTCGAGAGAGCCCATCCGCTAACTAACCACAGAACTAGCTCGCATGCCAGCTGACCTGTCAAGTGAACAAGTTGCAAAAGTCCTCATCACTGGTATCAGACCTACCAGTATCTCTGGACCGTACTAGAGGATCGTGCTAACTAGATCTGATCAGATATTAGGTACAGCTCCCTACGGTACAGTAACGGGAGAACGCGGCCAGTATTTCTGGCTAACCTAGTGGATGGAATGGGCTAACGTTAGCCTAATGTTGACAGACAGTTGACTGGTAACTAATTTAGCGACACAGCTGTGTGTGTGTGTGTGTCTTCATCTAAAGCATCATCACACATGCTACATCGTTTTGTGTTGTCTGAATAGCCGTGCTGTCTGCAAGCCGTCTGCGTGTTGTGATTGATCCTAAAACTGTAACCATAGTGATCATCGATCCGCTGTGCGTAAAGTAGCTAACTAGAGCTATATAACTAACTAGGTAACTAGCTATCTAACGAGGACGTGTACTCGGGACTGGTATATATGGCTATATCCACGTCACACGCACACACCTGTGTTAAAACACATATTGCAGCTCTCTCGAGTGTGTCTGTGGAATAGCCTCTAGTTCCACAGCACAAGGAGGGTTTTGTGACGTCACAGCCCCCCCTCCTCTTCCGCCTCTCTTTCGAGGAGGTTCTATGGAATGTTCTTCCCAGATTCCAGAGTTCCCATTCTGGAGTTCCTCTCGTCTCCTCTGACGGAGAACGGGGAATGACATTCCCCTCTCGACTCATTCTCTTCTCTTTTCTGTCTACCCCTCTCTCTCCACTCTCTCTCTCCACTCTCTCTGTCCCCCCTTTCATTCTCTCTCATTTAGAAGTTAACAGTTCCATAATGTGTGTGTGTGTGTGTGTGTGTGTGTGTGTGTGTGTGTGTGTGTGTGTGTGTGTGTGTGTGTGTGTGTGTGTGTGTGTGTGTGTGTGTGTGTGTGTAGAGAACCTGTTGGTGATCACTGCTGCTACAGAGGAGACAGATGGCTTCAACAGGTTCATGAGGACGGCCAGGGAGTTCAACTATACTGTCAAGGTACCTACCCCCCCACACACACACCCCATATACACACACCATACACACACCATACACACACCATACACACACCACACACACATCATACACACACCACACACACACACCACACACACACCATACACACACCACACACCACACACACACCACACACACACCACACACACACCATACACACACCATACACACACCACACACACACCACACACACATCATACACACACCACACACACACACCATACACACACCACACACACACCATACACACACCATACACACATCATACACACACCACACACACACCACACACACACCATACAAACACTTCCTCTTCCACCATGTTTTCAGTGTTCTATGATGTGTGTGTGTGCAGGTGCTGGGCCTGGGGGAGGAGTGGAAGGGGGGCGATGTGGCCCACACGGTGGGGGGAGGGCAGAAGGTGCGCTGGCTGAAGAACGAGCTGCTGAAACACGCCCACAACAAGGACCTCATCATCCTCTTTGTAGACAGGTTTGTGTGTGTGTAGGATGCTGTATGTGTAGAAGGCTGTATGTGTGTGTGTAGGATGCTGTGTGTGTAGAAGGCTGTATGTGTGTGTGTAGGATGCTGTGTGTGTAGAAGGCTGTATGTGTGTGTGTAGGATGCTGTGTGTGTAGAAGGCTGTATGTGTGTGTGTAGGATGCTGTGTGTGTAGAAGGCTGTATGTGTGTGTGTAGGATGCTGTGTGTGTAGAAGGCTGTATGTGTGTGTGTAGGATGCTGTGTGTGTAGAAGGCTGTATGTGGGACAGGTGTCAGGTTGTACATGGGAACAGAGGAGAGGAGGAAGAGAGAGAGAGGGACATGGAGAAAGAAGAAGAGGAGGATAGAGAGAGCGAGGGAACCCAAGCTGCAGATAAGAGAAAGGGAGAAAGGAGGGTGTGACACCACCTGATACCTATCTATAGAACCCACACACACAACTTATTATGTTTTTGTATGATTTTCTGTTTTAGTGTGTGTGTGGTAATGTAAGAGTTAGTGCATGTGTGTAGCGGTGCGTGGGTGTGGGTGTGTGTTGGCTAGGTTGTCATAGTGACAACCCCACCCTGTTCCAGCAGTGTGGTTGCTGTGGCATCCAGTCTCCTGTAGGGGTGTCATCTACTGTGGCATGCTAATGATAGACCAGCGTGTGTGTGTGTGTGTGTGTGAGCTGGACAGTGGATAGTTGTTGTTGACCTGAAGATGTTGACAGTCTTGTTGTTGTTGTCAGCTACGACGTGCTGCTGGCCAGCGGGCCGGAGGATCTGCTGTGGAAGTTCTCCAGGATGAGACACCGTGTGGTGTTCTCTGCCGAGGGCTTCTGCTGGCCCGACCAGCGCCTGGCACCCAAATACCCCCCCGTACACACCGGCAAACGCTACCTCAACTCTGGAGGTTCGACTATGTGTGTGTGTGTGTGTGTGTGTGGGTGCATGCTTGGTAACTGTGTGTGTGCATGCTTGGTAACTGTGTGTGTGTGTGTGGGTGCATGCTTGGTAACTGTGTGTGTGCATGCTTGGTAACTGTGTGTGTGTGTGTGGGTGCATGCTTGGTAACTGTGTGTGTGCATGCTTGGTAACTGTGTGTGTGTGTGTGTGGGTGCATGCTTGGTAACTGTGTGTGTGCATGCTTGGTAACTGTGTGTGTGTGTGTGTGTGCGCAGGGTTCATGGGCTACGCTCCTGAGTTGGTAGAGATCGTGCAGCAGTGGAAACATAAAGACAACGATGACGACCAGCTGTTCTACACCAAGATCTACCTGGACAAGGCCCAGCGGGTCAGCACCCACCCTGACCCCTAGCTTAACCCCTGACCTCCCTTCCTAACCCTCAGATCTTCACCCTCCAGTAATCCCATAGTGAGATGTTGTGTTTTTATCTGCAGACAAAGTTTAACATGACTCTGGACCACCGATCAAGAATCTTCCAGAACCTCAATGGAGCCCTGGGTGAGTCAACACACACACACACACACACACACACATACACGTACACGTACACACACACCACACGCACATACCATATACACGCACACAACCCGTCACTGCGTAGATATCCCTTCTGACCTGCGTGTGGTGTCGCTGCGTCTCAGAGGAGGTGGTGCTGAAGTTTGAGAAGGCCCGTGTGCGTGCGCGGAATGTGGCCTATGACACACTTCCTGTGGTCATCCATGGCAATGGCCCCACTAAGGTAACCAATCACAGCTCTCCACACCAGCCCCATGTGACATTCTTCTGGCTGTGATGTCATGCCAGACCATAATACTCTGTCCTGCCATCCCTCAGCTCCAGCTGAATTACCTAGGCAACTACGTTCCCATGGCGTGGACTCATGAGACAGGATGTGGCATCTGTGACGACGACCTCCTGTACCTCAACGACCTCACTGTAAGACCCTGACCCCTGACCCTACCGGTCCCTCTTTAGGCTCACCTACCTCTAGCTGACCCCTGACCTTAACAAACCCCAGCATACCCAAACATGCATTTACCTTCAAGTTGAGTAAGTATGCTGGAATGTGGTTTTGTCCTAATTGTGTCCTATGTGTGTGTGTGTGTGTCCTGTGTGTGTATGGTGTGTGTGTGTCCTGTGTGTGTGTTCTGTGTGTGTATGGTGTGTGTGTGTGTCAGGATGAGGAGATGCCCCTGGTGTTTGTGTCTGTGTTCATAGAACAGCCCACGCCCTTCCTGGAGGAGTTCCTGGAGAGACTGACCACCTTCAACTACCCCACCAGCCGCATGAAGCTCTTCATACACAACAACGTCAGTACTGACTGTGTGTATGGTGTGTGTGTGTGTGTGTGTGGTGTGCATGTGTTAACCCTCTGCTCCCTGCAGGTGGTGCACCATGAGAAGCACATCCAGCGCTTTTGGGAGCGTCACCGTTCTGAGTTCCCCGGGGCGCGGCTGGTGGGCCCAGAGGAGAACTTGCAGCAGGCCCAGGCCAGGACCATGGCTGTGTGAGTCCCCTGAACCTGGAGCCCTCTGGAGCCCTCTGGAGCCACAGTCCTCAGCCTAGAACACACCCACATTAACCTGTGTGTGTATATGAGTGTATATATATATGTGTGTGTGTGTGTGTGTGCAGGGAGGCCTGTAAGAAGGACGTAGAGTGTGATTACTACTTCAGCATCGATGCGGACGTAGCTGTGGTGAACCCAGACATCCTGCGCATCCTCATAGAGGAGAACAAGTGTGTACTACACACTACACACTGTGTACTACACGCTGTGTACTACACGCTCACTCACTATACACTATAATCCTTCTGTCATTGTGAACAACATCTGACCTCCAGTATGTAACCCCCTCAGGCCCGTCATCGCCCCCATGCTCTCCAGACACGGGAAGCTGTGGTCCAACTTCTGGGGCGCTCTGAGTCCAGAGGGCTTCTACTCCCGCTCTGAAGACTACATCGACATCGTACAGGGCAAGAGAGTGTGAGCACACACACACACACACTCTCTCCCCCTCTCTACCTCTCCCCTCCTCCCCATTTCTACCTCTCCCCTCCTCCCTCCCTCTCTCTACCTCTCCCCTCCTCCCCCTCTCCCCTCCTCCCCCTCTCTCTAACCCTCTCCTCCATCCCTCTCCTCCCCCTCTCTCTAACCCTCTCCTCCATCCCTCTCCTCCATCCCTCTCCTCCCCCTCTCTCTAACCCTCTCCTCCATCCCTCTCCTCCCCCTCTCTCTAACCCTCTCCTCCATCCCCCTCCCCCTCTCTCTAACCCTCTCCTCCATCCCTCTCCTCCCCCTCTCTCTAACCCTCTCCTCCATCCCTGTCCTCCCCCTCTCTCTAACCCTCTCCTCCATCCCTCTCCTCCATCCCTCTCCTCCCCCTCTCTCTAACCCTCTCCTCCATCCCTCTCCTCCCCCTCTCTCTAACCCTCTCCTCCATCCCCCTCCCCCTCTCTCTAACCCTCTCCTCCATCCCTCTCCTCCATCCCTCTCCTCCCCCTCTCTCTAACCCTCTCCTCCATCCCTCTCCTCCATCCCCCTCCTCCCCCTCTCTCTAACCCTCTCCTTCATCCCCCTCTCTCTAACCCTCTCCTCCATCCCTCTCCTCCATCCCTCTCCTCCATCCCTCTCCTCCCCCTCTCTCCAGGGGGCTGTGGAACGTCCCCTACATCACCCAGGTGTACCTGATCCAGGGCTCAGTGCTGCGGGGCCGTCTGCTGCAGGCCAGCCTCTACAGCCAGGACGGCATGGACCCAGACATGGTGTTCTGCAGAACAATACGAGACCAGGTATGTGTGTGTGTGACTGTGTGTGTGTGTGACTCTGTGTGTGTGTGTGACTCTGTGTGTGTGTGTGTGTCCACCAGGGGGTGTTCATGTTCGTGTCTAACAGGGATGAGTTTGGACGCCTCGTCTCCTCGGCCAACTATAACATCAGCAGACTACACCCGGACATGTGGCAGATATTTGACAACCCAGTGGTGAGATCACACACACACACTCTGTCTTACACACACACACATATAGAAACCCACACCCTCTAAAATGGTGCTGCTGTTTCAGGACTGGAAGGAGAAGTACATCCATGAGAGCTACTCCAAGATCTTTGAAGAGGAAGGAGGCATGGTGGAACAGGTAGGTTAAGTACCTGTCTCCCTCTCTCTCTCCCTCTCTCTGTCTCACTCCCTCTCTCTCTCCCTCTCTCTGTCTCCCTCCCTCTCTCTCTATCTGTCTGTCTGTCTCACTCCCTCTCTCACTATATATCTCTCTCTCTGTCCTCTCTCCCCCTCTCTGTCTCTCTCTCCTCTCTTCCTCTCTCTCTCTCACTATATCTCTCCTCTCCTCCAGCCCTGTCCTGATGTGTACTGGTTCCCGGCGTTCTCTGAGAGGATGTGTGATGACCTGGTGGAGACCATGGAGGACAATGGAGGCTGGTCTGGAGGGAAACACACGGTGAGGGGGGGGGGGGGGGGGGGGGGGGGGGGGGGAGGAGGAGGAGGAGGGGTGTAGAGGTAAAGAGGCAGAGAGAGATTTGTTTGTATATCTTGGAACTAACTGCAATGCTGTGTGTGTGTCAGGATGAGCGCTTAGCGGGGGGCTATGAGAACGTGCCGACTGTAGACATCCACATGAACCAGATCCAGTTTGAGAAGGAGTGGCTCAAGTTCCTCAAGGAGTACATCGTCCCCGTCACAGAGAAACTGTATCCTGGATACTACCCTAAGGTACACACACACACACTACCCTGGATACTACCCTAAGGTACACACACACACACTACCCTGGATACTACCCTAAGGTACACACACACACACTCTCACAAGCAGGCTAGCTGGCAACTACTGAACTATAATAGCTAGCTAGAAGGCAACTATTGAATTACTATAGAACTATATTAGCAACTACAGAGGTAAAATAGCTACTCACTCCATTCAACTATGTGTGTGTGTGTGTGTGTGTGCGTGCGTGCGGGGTGTGTGTGTGTGTGTGTGCGTGCGTGCGGGGGGTGTGTGTGTGTGTGCGTGCTGGGGGGGGGGGGGTGCAGGCCCAGGCGGTGATGAACTTCGTGGTGAGGTACAGACCAGATGAGCAGCCCTCTCTCAGACCTCATCATGACTCCTCCACCTTCACCATCAACATCGCCCTCAACAGCAAGGGGCTGGACTACCAGGTACCCACACACACACACCCTCAACAGCAAGGGGCTGGACTACCAGGTACCCACACACACACACCCTCAACAGCAAGGGGCTAGACTACCAGGTACCCACACACACACACCCTCAACAGCAAGGGGCTGGACTACCAGGTACCCACACACACACACCCTCAACAGCAAGGGGCTGGACTACCAGGTACCCACACACACACACCCTCAACAGCAAGGGGCTGGACTACCAGGTACCCACACACACACACCCTCAACAGCAAGAGGCTGGACTACCAGGTACCCACACACACACACCCTCAACAGCAAGAGGCTGGACTACCAGGTACCCACACACACACACCCTCAACAGCAAGGGGCTAGACTACCAGGTACCCACACACACACACCCTCAACAGCAAGGGGCTAGACTACCAGGTACCCACACACACACACCCTCAACAGCAAGGGGCTGGACTACCAGGTACTCACACAGTACAAAAAAGGCACACTATGACAAGAAAATATTGATCCTGCCACCAAATACAGATTAAAACTTAAGTAACGAGCTTGAAAATGTAACAAGTGAAAGTACAGATATTTGTGTAAAAATGTTAAGAAGTGAAAGTAAAAAGTTGTCAGAAAAAGAAATGGTGGTTAAGTACTGATAAATGTACTTAAGTACCATCTCTTAAGTACATCCCATCTCTGCATGTCTATGACACGTGTGTCTGTGCGTGTGTGTGTTTCAGGGCGGAGGGTGCAGGTTCCTGAGGTACGACTGCAAGGTGGAAGCTCCTCGTAAAGGCTGGTCCTTCATGCATCCTGGCCGGCTCACGCACTACCACGAAGGGTTGCCCACTACCCAGGGAACCAGATACATCATGGTCTCCTTCGTAGACCCCTAGACACACACACTCACATCTCACCATGCTGCCTTACACGCCCTGTCCTGAGGGGTCACAAACTACTTAACACTCCATCTGTGTTTTGTGCGTCTGTTTGTGTGTGTGTGTGTGTGTGTGTGTGTGTATATTCTCAGAGAGTGTGTTGCGTGTGTTTCTGTGTGAACATGTGTGTGTGTGTGTTCTGGGTGTGAGTGTGTGTGTGTGTGTGAGTAATTTAACACAGTTTGCTGTCATTTTCCTCTGAGGACGGTGTCGGGGTTCACAGTGTTGCTATGGTAACCAACCGGTCATAGTCGGTAAACATAGACATATATACATGTCTATGTCGGTACACTCCAGATAGAATGGTTGTCACGGTAACCAAAGAGCTCACGTATCAAGACCCAAACACTCTAGTGGGTTGTTAAATCATGTTTTATTGTGTTTCAAAAGATTTATTTTGTATTTTTTTGGTGCCTCTCTTGGTATATATTGTTTGATTTGATGTGTTATTCAGCCTCACTTCTGTCTCTGGGACTCGTCATGTTGTTCATATCTACAGCTTTGTACAAAGGGCATTAAATTATTTGTTACCATTGAGAAATCAATTTTGGAATTTTAATAAATAATTTTCTGTATAAGTGTTTGGTTATTAGTGATTGGTTATTTGACCTAAGCGTTCACATACAAATGTTTTAAGTTTTAATATGTCTAAACAGCCCGTTTACTGTCCATTTTAACATAATTAAATACAATATCACATAATATACACTTAATATACCATTTATTTACGTCTTTATTCAGGAGGTTTGTGTATATTCGTCCGTTTAACCGCTAGGCAGCGTCCGAGTTTCAAACGCGCTGCTGCGTTCTTGGCAAGGTTTTGCGACTTGCAGTAAATGAGTGAAAACTGGAGCAGGGACAAACAGGATGGTTTTCGAGAAGAAGGGTTCTGGTAAGGTTATTTATCTGTTTATCTCCTGTTGTTGCTACTGAGACGACTTTGTTACTGTAACGGTGTAAATTGAAGTATCGGTTTCTTGTTTGAGTACTTTTCCGCATCAATACTAGACTTGCAATTTAGCCTACTACTAGTACTAGCTACAGCAACGCTTCCCTGGCTAACCTGGTATGGTGCAGGTCCATCGCCGGTTAAGTTAGGTCTGTGAAACTTCTCTTATAATGTATATAAATGATCGGATACAGTAAATCGTATAGTCTAATAGTCTTTAAGAATATGTTGATGGATGCATAGCTAGCTGGATTACTTAAGTTTGTGAGATACTAGTCTGTATAGTACTGTAGCTAGTGAGTAGGCTAGCTAGCCTGATTCTGGTTAAATTCTAGTCTTTGACATTATTTAGTAAACTAGCCACTGACGTCTGCTGGCATGAAATTAACAAAAGAGCCAATCGAATAAAAAAAATAGCAGGTTAGGTAGCTAATAACTTGTAGTTTGCTAGTATTTATCTCTGTAGTTAAAGTTTAGTTCTTGAGCCCATAACTGCTGTACAGCAAACCCGTCTCTCTGTGACCGGTGTTATCGCCCTACTGGTTTCCGTAAGCATTAGGGGTAGGGGAAAAATCTATTCACATTCAAATCTCAATTCAGTCTTCTATCGATTCACATCGATTAACAAATTTCAAAAATCGATGTAATAATCTTGGTATAATCGTGAATCGGTTTGTAATCGAATCGTCACCCCAAGAATCGATTTGAATCGAATCGTGAGGTACCAAAAGATTCCCACCCCTAGTAAGCATTCCAGCTGTGCGTTCACCTAACAACAGCAGCATCTGCCGTCTGCCTCTATCACCATATTCGTCACAAATTCACAAACATATGACTGGCGATTTTTAAGTCGCTGCAGCAAATATGAGATTATAAGTGAGCACTACATTACAGCCATTCACAACAAAATAAATGGAGGCTAAGAAAATAACATATTTGCAAGCTCGCATGAAGTGGGATTCGATCACACGAGAGCAAAAACACATATAATATTGTTTGTCCGCTGTTATACAATGCGAGCCATTAGCAAGCTCATAGATCGAAGCGTCTTTCAGTCACATATTTATTAACTACGTTGCATGGCCTTCACGCAACATTTTGTTTTGGGTTCTTCTGAAACAACTGGTTACCGTAGATACTACCCGAATGTAGGCTACTAATCACGTATTTGGGGTTGTGTCGAGGCAGTAGCCATATTTACCACGATATCACAGCCCCTTAATGACACCACATATTGCAAAGTAATACTTATATCGTGGCTGTTAACCCAGACAATACGATTAAAATATGCTTAAATGCAAACCCTGAGGCACAGTAATAAGAGTAGTAGCCATACATATGGTTAGGGTTAGGTAATATTCTACCCGCAACACAGTACTGAAGGTGTCAAATTTATTTGTGATTAGCATCCAGGTAACACACACCCCTGCAGTGCGTGTGGTCGAGGCAGTCCAGAGGCACTAACCCTGTATGACCTACCTCCCCCTGCAGTGCGTGTGGCAGAGGCAGGCCAGAGGCACTAACCCTGTATGACCTACCTCCCCCTGCAGTGCGTGTGGCAGAGGCAGGCCAGAGGCACTAACCCTGTATGACCTACCTCCCCCTGCAGTGCGTGTGGCAGAGGCAGGCCAGAGGCACTAACCCTGTATGACCTACCTCCCCCTGCAGTGCGTGTGGCAGAGGCAGGCCAGAGGCGGGTCCTGGATGACACCACCAGACTGCGGCGTCTGTCCCGCCAGCTGGAGGCGCTGGAGAAGGACAACTTCCAGGATGACCCTCTGACATCACTTCCTCCCGCAGGCCCCGCCGCACGCCTGCCCGCCTTCGGAGAGGGGGAGGAGCCTGGTGTGTGTGTGGGGGGGTTATGTGTAGATAAAGCATTGAGCCACGGTAATGAGGATTTATCAATCATTTTAATTAACTGATGCCCCCCCCCCACTGCCCCCAGGTAAGAAGAGGAGGAAGACCAGAGGAGATCACTTCAAACAACGTTTCAGGAAGAACTTCCAGACTCTGCTGGAGGAGGAGGTATGATCCCTGACCTCTGTGAGATCAGATGTAACTGTAGACTACTTAGTCTGAGTCAACAATTGTAATTGGACGAGCCTGACTGGTCTGTGTTGTGATTGGGCAGAACCAGAGCGAGAGGGAAGAGCCTAACTATGTGTCAGCCTCGGCCCCGCCCCCCTCCCTCCCCCCCCGCTGTTTCTGTTCCGTGTGTGGCTTCCCCTCCCACTACACCTGCTGCTCCTGCGGGGGGCGCTACTGCAGCACACGCTGCCTCCACACACACAGAGAGACCAGGTAACACACACACCAGGTAACACACACACCAGGTAACACACACCAGGTAACACACACACCAGGTAACACACATAGAGAGACCAGGTAACACACACACCAGGTAACACACACAGAGAGAGAGACCAGGTAACACACACCAGGTAACACACACACCAGGTAACACACACACACCAGGTAACACACACACACCAGGTAAAACACACACCAGGTAACACACACACCAGGTAACACACATAGAGAGACCAGGTAACACACACACCAGGTAACACACACACACACACACACCAGGTAACACACACACCAGGTAACACACACACCAGGTAACACACACACACACCAGGTAACACACACACACACCAGGTAACACACACACACCAGGTAACACACACACCAGGTAACACACACACACACACCAGGTAATACCCAGAGCTAACCCCCTCCTCCCCCAGGTGTCTGAAGTGGACCCTGTAGCAGCACAATCAGACTGGTCACCATGGTCACCAGCTATGGTTCCATGGAACATTCTACAGGCCTGCAGGTAGAGAACTGAGAACCCTGGAGAACCCTCCTGCTACGTAACGAGAACACTGGGGAGGGAGGGAGAGGAGGATGGAGGAGAGAAGGATGTAGAGGAGGAGGAGAGGGAGGGGATGATGGATTAGAGGGATGGAGAGAAGTTGGACATTGTCACAATTTGTGTTCTTTGTAAATAAAAGTTTATATAATACTGTTGGTATCTCGTGTGCACTGTGTGTGTTTGAGAATGTGTGTACTACCCCATGATTCATCCCTACCTGGTTTCAAGGTAGGATTAAAAGAAATCTGGAAAAAAGTCCCCCTTTGTGATGGCCCGCCCCCTGGGAGCTGACGGGCTCACTAACCCTAACCCTATCACACAGACCTGGACGCTCATTCTGATGGCCCACATATCACACAGACCTGGACGCTCATTCTGATGGCCCACATATCACACAGACCTGGACGCTCATTCTGATGGCCCACATATCACACAGACCTGGACGCTCGTTCTGATGGCCCACATATCACACAGACCTGGACGCTCACATGGCCCACATATCACACAGACCTGGACGCTCGTTCTGATGGCCCACATATCACACAGACCTGGACGCTCGTTCTGATGGCCCACATATCACACAGACCTGGACGCTCGTTCTGATGGCCCACATATCACACAGACCTGGACGCTCATTCTGATGGCCCACATATCACACAGACCTGGACGCTCACATGGCCCACATATCACACAGACCTGGACGCTCATTCTGATGGCCCACATATCACACAGACCTGGACGCTCATTCTGATGGCCCACATATCACACAGACCTGGACGCTCATTCTGATGGCCCACATATCACACAGACCTGGACGCTCGTTCTGATGGCCCACATATCACACAGACCTGGACGCTCATTCTGATGGCCCACATATCACACAGACCTGGACGCTCATTCTGATGGCCCACATATCACACAGACCTGGACGCTCACATGGCCCACATATCACACAGACCTGGACGCTCGTTCTGATGGCCCACATATCACACAGACCTGGACGCTCACATGGCCCACATATCACACAGACCTGGACGCTCGTTCTGATGGCCCACATATCACACAGACCTGGACGCTCGTTCTGATGGCCCACATATCACACAGACCTGGACGCTCGTTCTGATGGCCCACATATCACACAGACCTGGACGCTCGTTCTGATGGCCCACATATCACACAGACCTGGACGCTCGTTCTGATGGCCCACATATCACACAGACCTGGACGCTCGTTCTGATGGCCCACATATCACACAGACCTGGACGCTCGTTCTGATGGCCCACATATCACACAGACCTGGACGCTCGTTCTGATGGCCCACATATCACACAGACCTGGACGCTCGTTCTGATGGCCCACATATCACACAGACCTGGACGCTCATTCTGATGGCCCACATATCACACAGACCTGGACGCTCATTCTGATGGCCCACATATCACACAGACCTGGACGCTCATTCTGATGGCCCACATATCACACAGACCTGGACGCTCATTCTGATGGCCCACATATCACACAGACCTGGACGCTCATTCTGATGGCCCACATATCACACAGACCTGGACGCTCATTCTGATGGCCCACATATCACACAGACCTGGACGCTCATTCTGATGGCCCACATATCACACAGACCTGGACGCTCATTCTGATGGCCCACATATCACACAGACCTGGACGCTCATTCTGATGGCCCACATATCACACAGACCTGGACGCTCATTCTGATGGCCCACATATCACACTTTTTTTCAAAATGTCAACCTTTCCCCCCAAAAAAATGTGTTCATAAATATTTTGCCAACCTTTCAAAACGTTTTTCGCTCACAACGTGAAAAGAGAGGAAAGTAAGAGTAAAGCAGAGCAGAGTACAGTAGAGTATATTAGAGGCCTCGTCATAAAGTACCCATCAATGATGCAAACCTTTTCGAAAATATTTTTACAACCTTTCAACAATTTTTCGAATCTTTTTGTGAAAATAATTTTTCTATCTTTCAAAACCTTTTTCAAAAAATGATTCCAGAATCAAATGATTTTTCCTGAACATTGAGAGCATGTTTCCTGCTGGGAATCAGGAAGAGGACCTTTTTACCCTCTAACTATTAATGCACCCCTGATAACTAACCAGGATCATGTCTGTCCAATACAGATTTCTGCTTACTTCATATTTAAACAGATTTGAATATGACGGAACTAAATAGAACACACAGCAGGTTGAAAAGACAACTTGGTTCTTTAATACAAATCTGAAAAACAGCTTCCACAGTGAACAGCTCGGTGCGTGTTTAGGTGTGTGTGTGTTTAGGTGTGTGTGTGTCTAAGCACTGGAGAAGCGAGGCAGCTGGTTCCCCAGGATCACACTTCTCTCCAGGCCGTGTTCAGAGATAGCAGCCAGCCTGACCACGCCTCCGCTGGACCCGTCCCGATGCATAGCCAGGCTCAGGGCTGGGGGCAGCAGGACAGAGCTTTCATACACAATCATGCCTCCTCCCCTCCTCCTCCCCTCCTCCTCCTCCTCCTCCTCTCCCTCCTCCTCCCCCCCTGCTCCTCCTGCCTCCTCTACCTCCTCCCGCCTCCTCCCCCCCTCCTCCTCTCCCTCCTCCTCCCGCCTCCTCTACCTCCTCCCCCTGCCTCCTCTCGCTCACCCCCCTCCTCTACCTCCTCCCCCCCCTCCCGCCTCCTCTACCTCCTCCCCCCTCCTCCTCTCCCTCCTCCCCCCCGCCTCCTCTACCTCCTCCCCCCCCTCCCGCCTCCTCTACCTCCTCCCCCCCCCTCCTCCCGCCTCCTCTCCCGCCTCCTCTACCTCCTCCCCCCCCCCCCTCCTCTCCCTCCTCCTCTCCCCCCCCCCCCCTCCTGCCTCCCCTCTCCCGCCTCCTCCCCCCCTCCCTCCTCCTCACCAGATGCAGTCAGGTCCAGACACTCCTGCTGGTTCATGCCCGACCTATAGTGTGCGTCCATGTATCCGTAGATGTAGGTGCTGCCAGACCCCCCCACAGAGACAGGCTGGCGCACCAGCATCCCCCCCACCGGCACCGTGTACACCTGGGTGGGGGGGTCATAAATATGAGTCCAGACTGATCTGAGACAAGGGGATTAAGATTTGTTCTGACTAGAAAGAAAGGTAGGTATGTGTTTGCGTAGAGATGTGTGGCAGTCTCACCTGCCCCCCTCGTCTCTTGTCCCAGCCCGCTACGATGATCCCGGCCATCAGCTCCTCTCTGTACCTATAGCAGCTCTGCCGGAACAGACTGGCAGCTGTCTGGACCAATGGGGCTTCATCTAGCTCAATGCTGCAGAAGGGGGAGGGGCTCGTCAGTGTTTGTAAGACTGGACCTGCATTAGGTGGATCTAAGAACAGGTGTGTGTGTGTGTGAGAGAGAGTGAGTGTGTGAGAGAGTGTGAGAAAGAGAGAGTGTATGTGAGACAGAGTGTGAGAGAGAGTATGTGTGTGTGAGATTCACCTGTGGAAGCCCAGTTGGTAGGTGACAGCGTCAGCGATAGCCTGCGTGTCCGCGGCGGAGCCCGAGCGGCAGCAGAAGATCCGGTCGTGGATCGGAGTGAGCTTGTCCGTCACTCTGTTAGCTATGTAGGCGCTAGAACACACACACCGTCATAGCAACAGTCAGCCACGTAACACACTCACAGACACGCTGCATTCAGTTAGCTAACACACATAGTGTTATTCTCGATATCTTATTACCCGGTTGTGGTTCTGGAGTCCGCACCGATCACCACGCCGCCGTCATATTCCACCGCCATGATCGTGGTCTAAAATGACAGACACATTCACGTCGATGACCGGACGCTCGGACAAGTTAGTTACAGTTCGTTAGTCTAATGTGTGGATTGCCAACACTGGTAACTATAAACATGTATTTTCCTTAAATTAAACTAAATATGAGTCGACTTCATCTTACTTGCCAGTTGATGTTATCTGGCTCTACATACAAACTAGTCAACTAGTCCAGTCATGACCATGTCTGCCCTGACTAGAAGTGCTGTCTCATTCAACGACTTCCAAAGATCTTAACTTTCCAACGAAACATTCTACCGGTCCACATGTTTGTACATTTTGCGGTCCATGTCGGTTCCGAACACTTACCCCGGTGCTGACTTCTTTCGTGGTCCAATCCGGTACCAAATCACCGTTAGAAGAAATGTGCTGATAGTATCTCATGGTTGCGGTCGCCATGTTTCTGTGTTGACTTAACCAAAGTTAGTTTAGTGAATAGAAAACCGGCGGAGTGGACAAGCTGCAGCCCGTTACTGTCTGTATGCGAGCAGCGCAACTTTCACGTAACTACAACCAAGAACAGTCTAATGCGCCTTTAGAAAATAGTGTCCCGTTGTTGGTATCTAACAAAAACGGAAACACACGTGTGTGTGAAATATAATTAATACAAGTAGACTAGTGCTATTTGTAAATATCTCGTCCAACATTTCAGTGTCTACGCTGGGCACAAGCTAGCTAGCATAAAATCTAACTCAGCAGTGTAGACAGGCACACGGAGGGACGCCTACTGCTGGGGTCCTTATGACACAAGGAAGAACAAGGTAAACAATGTTAATGTTGCTAGCGAACAAAACAATGATTTATATTTATACTCAGGCAATTTGAGACCAGGCTTGCGATTTAATGAATAGTGGAGGACATATGGAACGAATCGATGTCTATGTTTAATTTTCTGATTCTGAATATGTGTTGCCATCCTACGCTACGTAACGCTAGTAGTTAGCTCGAAAGCTTGCTACGTTTCAACCAGGCAGGTATAAATATAAAGGTTGTTTCATCATGTGAGCCTATCTAAACACCGGTTACATTCGTGGTCTTAAACTCCGTGATACGTCAGTATGTCTGTAGTGTTGTGTGTCTGCTGCTGTGTGTGATGATGGTGTGTGTGTTACTGTGACGTTTACATTACTTTTTAGTCAGTTAATCCAAAGCGACGTACAAGTAATGCAACAGAAAATGAAGGATCAGAAGTGTATATTTCTAATTGAATGTCGGTGGCCAATCTTGGAATTGTGTGTATTTACCAGGCACAGCGCTTAGTTACATTCTCTAACCCACGCTTGCGTGTGCAGATGACGGTTCATAACCTGTACATCTTTGACCGTAACGGGGCGTGTCTGCACTACAGCGAGTGGAACCGCAAGAAGCAAGCCGGCATCTCCAAGGAGGAGGTAGAACATGTTACTACCAGTAGACACATGTACACATGCTAACCTACAGATGTTATGACCTATATGACTGGAACTGGTAGTAATATTATGGTTAACTTTGTTATATAATCTGCAACTGTGTCATACAACCAACCAATCTCTCCACTTTTCTTTCCCTCTACCCCCCCCTCCCGCCTCCTCCCCTCCCGCCTCCCCCCCCCCCCCCCTCTCCTCTCCCAGGAGTTTAAGCTGATGTATGGCATGCTGTTCTCCATCCGATCCTTCGTCAGCAAGATGTCTCCACTGGACATGTATCCCTCACAGAGAGAGACGAGTGTGTGTGTGTATTGGTTGTGTGTGTGTGTGTGTGTGTGTGTATGAGAGAGAGAGAGAAAGAGAGAGAGCATGATGACAGTCCTTGACTGACAGCAGGAAGGATGGTTTCCAGAGCTTCCAGACCAGCAGGTATAAGCTGCACTACTATGAGACCCCCAGCGGGGTGAAGGTGGTCATGAACACAGATCTGGGTGTGGCCAACATAAGAGACATCCTGCACCAGATCTACAGCACGGTACAGATCTACCTCTCTCTGTCTCTATACCTCTCTATACCTCTCTCCATCTCTCTATCTATCTCTCTCTGTGTTGCAGCTGTACGTGGAGTGTGTAGTGAGGAACCCTCTGTGTGTGATGGGAGACCCCCTGCAGAGCGAGCTCTATCTCTCTCTCTCTGTGTTGCAGCTGTACGTGGAGTGTGTAGTGAGGAACCCTCTGTGTGTGATGGGAGACCCCCTGCAGAGCGAGCTCTTCAGATCCAGACTGGACACCTACATCAGGAGCTTGCCCTTCTTCAGTCCCCGCGCTGCCTAGACACACACACACACGCTCACACACGCTCACACACAACAAACACACACACAATCTCGCTCACACACACCAAACGCACACACTGCAGCATTTGTGGAATGAGGGGTGTAACTCGGTCGTTGGAAGTAGTTGTTTTTGACTTTTATGTTATTGACTTATCATGTTATTTTGTAAATCTGACTAATAAACCTAAATAAACAGACTCTGTAAGTGTGTGTAGTTGTTATAAATCTGTGAAAGCTGCCAGCATTTTGGTTATGCAACTGAACAGATTACCCTCAGTCCAGCCAACACTCTCCTCCCTTTCCTCTCTTCCTCTCTCTCTCTCTCCTCCCCTCTCTCCTCCCCTTGTCCTCTCTCTCCTCCTCTCTCCTCCCCTTGTCCTCTCCTTCTCCTCTCTCCTCCCCTTCTCATCTCCTCTCCTCCTGCCCCTCCTAGACTGATTAGAGTGAATGTAGAGTTTGGCTATTCTGATTGGCTGATTTACATTTAGTCATTTAGCAGACGCTCTTATCCAGAGCGACTTACAGTAAGTACAGGGACATTCCCCCCGAGGCAAGTAGGGTGAAGTGCCTTGCCCAAGGACACAACGTCATTTGGCACGGCCAGGAATCAAACTGGCAACCTTCAGATTACTAGCCCACTTCCCTAACCACTCAGCCACCTGACTCGTGGTCTTGACCCTGACTTTACCCCTGCTTCTTCTCTGTCCTCTGCTTTCACTGTGTGTGAAAAGGTAAGGTAATGTGTCTAAAGGTTAGAAAATACTTTCTACAAAAAGTTTCAGTTATTTAAAAAAAATATTTGAAAAGTACAAATTTTCTCTGTTTTCGATGTTCAAAATGGTGTCAAAAAGGATTCCTGGCGAATGCAAATCGTGTCTGTCTATAGTGTATTTTTGTATTCATGTATTAATATGAAGTGAGGTCCAGTTACCAGTGTGACACTAAAACAGGTAGTAGTCATGGCTACTTTTTACTTAGATATATGTCAGAGCCCACACTTCTTTACTTTAACTTGAGTGAAAAAGTGTAGTCAGTAGTCAACTTTTACTACAGTCTTTTTAAACATGAGTATCTGTACTTTACTTGAGTGAAGGATGTGTGTACTTTTGACATCTCTGTAAACTAGGAGCAGAATGTGAGGATTTATAATGGCTAAATAGTCTGGATTACTGGAGGGGGGAGGGGGGGGCTTGAAAGGGAGATAGCATACCACTAGGCCCCATGTAAACAATGTGTGTGTGTGTGTGTGTGTGTGGATGTGAGTCCTTTGGTAATCTGGGTACAGATGTCAGGTATGGCCGCTTGCCCAGTTCCAGTCCTCTTAATCCACTCACACACACACACACATCCACTCACACACACACACATCCACTCACACACACACACATCCACTCACACACACACATCCACTCACACACACACACATGCTTGTGTGGGTGTGGCCTGGGGGAAGTCTGATTGACAGGTAGATGGACAGACAGACCGAGCGAGTGGATGAGAGAAGACGGTAAAGAGGAGACGGAGAGATGAACCATCTATAACGACCCCATCATCATCATCTGGATGAAGGATTATCTCTGACTGCTGGATAACATCCTTCATGCTTGGCTGACAGAGAAAGGGAGAAAAGGAGAGAGATTTAGATAACCGTTGACCGTGGACTCACCTGGCCCTACCCCCGTACCTCTGAAAGGGGCGTTGTCTGAAGAAGAGGAGGACCCTGGGAGGAACGCAGGTAACCGTGGAGACATAACCGTGGAGACGTAACTGGAGTGACGGATCAAGAGAACTTTCCAGAACCTGCAACACTTTGCGTCTGTGTTTGTGTAGGGGTCAGTGTGTGTGTGTAGGGGTCAGGGTGTGTGGGTAGGGGTCAGGGTGTGTGTGTAGGGGTCAGGGTGTGTGAGTGAGAGTGTGTGTGTGTAGGGGTCAGGGTGTGTGAGTGAGAGTGTGTGTGTGTAGGGGTCAGGGTGTGTGAGTGAGAGTGTGTGTGTGTAGGGGTCAGGGTGTGTGAGTGAGAGTGTGTGTGTGTAGGGGTCAGGGTGTGTGAGTGAGAGTGTGTGTGTGTAGGGGTCAGGGTGTGTGAGTGAGAGTGTGTGTGTGTAGGGGTCAGGGTGTGTGAGTGAGAGTGTGTGTGTGTAGGGGTCAGGGTGTGTGAGTGAGAGTGTGTGTGTGTAGGGGTCAGGGTGTGTGAGTGAGAGTGTGTGTGTGTAGGGGTCAGGGTGTGTGAGTGAGAGTGTGTGTGTGTAGGGGTCAGGGTGTGTGAGTGAGAGTGTGTGTGTGTAGGGGTCAGGGTGTGTGAGTGAGAGTGTGTGTGTGTAGGGGTCAGGGTGTGTGAGTGAGAGTGTGTGTGTGTAGGGGTCAGGGTGTGTGTGTGTGTCATGTTTGCTGGGCGTGTGCCTGGGCTGGAGTCAGTGGGCCCCTCTGGGGGGGGGAAGGGAGGGAAGGTGTGTGTGGAGGAGCTGTACGGCTTCAGCAAGAAGCCCAAGATGAGGGGGGCTGGGGGGACAGAGGGGGCGCAGGGGGGGACAGGAGGGGCGCAGGGGGGGCGCAGGGGGGGGCAGAGGGCGGAGTCAGCCCTGGCGTGTCACATCCTGCGAGCGGCGAGGGAGCTGATAGAGAGACGAAGGCTGGAGAGCTTCCTCAGGGAGTCCAGCCTGACCCTGGACCCCAGCACCATGCCCTACAGGTACACACCTAGCTCCTATGCACGCACGCACACAGCACCATGCCCTACAGGTACACAACTAGCTCCTATGCACGCACACACACACACACACTCCTATCCATTTAGGCTATTCTATAAAATCTAAGTGTACATGGTGTGTTTTAGGTTATGGGTTCTATATGTGTTCTGTACTATTTCTAGGTTATTTGTTCTAGGTCCACCAGTGATTCTGGATGCAGGCCACAGGGCGGGCTACTCTGTTAGGATTTGTGTGTGTGAAGGGCGTGGCCTGAGTTAGAGGGTGTGTCTGTGTGTGTGTGTGTGTGTGTGTGTGTGTGAGAGAGAGAGAGAGAGAGAGAGAGGGTGGTCCTTGTTACTTACCATCTGTCTATAATCCAGCTTTAAATTGTGTGTTTGTAAGTGCTAGTGTCATTTTAATTTTGTTTGTGTGTAATGCTTGATTGTGTGTATGTGTGTATGAGTGTGTGTGTCTATGTGTATGTGTGTGTGTGTGTGTGTTTGTGTGTGTGTGTGTGTGTGTATGTAATGAATGAATGAATGAATGGATGGATGGATGGATGGATGGATGGATAAATAAATAAATAAATAAATAAATAGATGGATGAATGAATGGATGAGTGAATTAATTAATGGATTATTCTTTTATTAATGTGTTCATTTGTTGAAAAATAACATTTTGGCCTACTTGACTAATTCCTGCATGAGATATTGTGTTCAGTGTTTTATTCATCCCTTCATGAAAGGATGAATTCCTTCAGTGTTGTGTGTTCATGTCGGCACCCTTTCATCTCCCACTGGAAATGAACGTCTGTAGTTATGAAGCCGGAAAATGATTATCCTGTGTGTGTGTGTGTGTGAGAGAGTGAGATAGTGTGTGTGTGTTTTCCCCAGGGCTTGGAGTCCCAGTCTATCGTATTGGCTGATTCAGCATTGAACCACAATCCTTTCCTCCATCCTTCAATCTTTCCCTCATTCACTCCCTCTCTCCTCTTCCTCCCTCTCTCCTTCTCTCTCTCCTTTCCTTCTCTCCTTCTCTCTCCCACTGTAACTTTCTGCCATTTTCTTCTCCACATATGCTGTGTGTGTGTGTGTGTGTGTGTGTATGGGGTGGGGTTTGACTGTGTGTGCATGTGTATACTTGTGAGCTGATATCTGTTTGAGAAAATCCATCATTGATACCATCCTCTTCCTCTTCCTTTCTCTCTCTCTCTCTCTCTCTCTCCTCGTCTCTCTCTCTCTCCTCGTCTCTCTCTCTCTCCTTGTCTCTCTCTCTCCTTGTCTCTCTCTCCTTGTCTCTTTCTCTCTCCTTGTCTCTCTCTCTCCTTGTCTCTTTCCCCTTGTCTCTCTCTCTCCTTGTCTCTCTCTCTCCTTGTCTCTCTCTCTCTCTCTCTCTCTCTCTCTCTCTCTCTCTCTCTAACTGCCTGGTCTTTTACCTCTGTTAGAAACATCAGTGATGTTGTGACCAATAATAGTGGGTGTGTATGTGTCATCTGTCATTATTCTTTTTTAGACACACACACACACGCACACACACACACACACCACACACACACGCACACACACACACACGCACACACACACACACACACGCACACGCACACACACACACGCACACACACACGCACACACACACGCACACAGAATGAAAGCAATGAGAGCAGTAGGATCTGTGCATTAACTGACAGCAGAGGAGATGAGGAGTGGAGGAGAGGGATGAGGGAGGGAGAGAGAGAGGGAGGAGAGTGAGGAGGAGAGGGAGGGTGCAGAGGGGAACTCGCAGCTGAAACTCTTCGCTGTTGTGTTCGAGAGAGGGGCAGAGCAAGGACTCCCATTTGCGTTGGGACACAGCTGCGCGTGAATAAATTATCCATCAGTCTTCCACCGTGACGAGGCGGTGAGAGCCACGCGGAGGCTGGAATATTAATCCGTTACCTGCCGGGACAGTCGTACTTTCCGGTATCTGGAACCGGCGTCTGTCGGGCGGCAAAGGATGACGACCACGGTGATGCTGACGGCGCGGTCTCGACGGGGTTAAGCGCTACCGGTTAGCTGCCCGGCTGAAGGGAAAGTTCAGTGTCGCGTGAGCCTGTTTCAGCTCGAGGGCAGAGCTGCGTGACACAGTGTATACAGGCCAGGGGTATGTGTGTGTATGTGTGTGACAGAGAGAGAGAGAGAGAGAGAGAGAGAGAGAGAGAGAGAGAGAGCGTGTGTGTAGTTGCTTCTGACTGGTGTATCTTATCGGATGTCTTGGTCAATTAGCTCGTGCGCATTTCAGTTTAGTCCGGGTACAGGCTGAAAGAGAGAGACATAGTTTCAAAGAGAGGAGGGAGGGAGAGAGGAGAGAGAGAGACAGACACAAAGAGAGAGAGAGAGAGAGAGAGAGAGAGAGAGAGAGAGAGAGAGAGAGAGAGAGAGAGAGAGATGAGTGGTTGTGTGTGTGTGTGTGTTGTAAAGACAGGCTAAATGTCGGCTGGTTACTAGAAGACCATGGCGCCCTGACCCCTGGTCTTACACACACAGACACGTTGCCATAGTGGTGGTTGGGAAGCTTTTTCCATAGCAGCAGTTGCTAGTTGGGTTGCCAGGATGCAGGTCTCCATTGCGTGCACAGACCACAACCTGAAAAATAGGAGTTCTGAGGGGCGGAGTCAAGGGGGAGGGGGAGGGGCCACCACAAACCCTATCCACAACAAGATAAAGGTCCCGCCCATCCCTCGCCACACACTGCTAGGCCACGCCCACATGAGGGAGGCATGCGGTCGCCATAGCAGCATGAAGTACAGGTGAGAGAGCTGTCCACACACATACACACACAAACACACACAGACACACACTGACATACACACGCAGACACACACTGACACACACTCAGACACACACTCAGACAGAGGGTGATGGAAACTCCACAGTCTGTTGACTCAGGTTCATGTTTCATGGGTTTGAGGCGCTGCCCAGTAGCTGTCTGTGTGTTGGTGTGTGTGTGAGGATGGGGGCAGGTTGTGTGTGTGTGTATAATGCCCAGCGCCTGTTTCACAAGCAGTGATGGACTGGTCCCTGGCTCCATCAGAACTCTTCCCTGTCATGACCCTGAGCCAACCCTAATCACACACACACTCACTAAACTACACACACACACACATACACTACACTACACACACACACATTCTCACAGACACCACACACACACATCCACACATACATATACATACACACACACACACGCTACACTACACACACATACACACACACTACACCACACACACATACACAGTCTAACATGATGATGACCTCCAACCCCCTGACTCATCAGCTCCCGGTTGTGACCATCAAGGTCAAAGGTCACTCAATTACTGTGTGTGTGCATGTCTTGTCCTGATTACAGTAGAGTGTGTGTGTTTATCAGTGGATGCTAAGATGTCACAAGGGTATGAATGTAATTTACATGTTAAATCAGTCATGTTTAATCAAGTCTGGAGAGGATAAATCTACATGCACGCTCACACACACACACACACACACACAGCCATCATCAGGATTTTGAGCAAAGATTACCGTTGTTTGGTCTGTGTGTGTCTGTGTGTGTATGTTTGTGTGTGTCTGTGTTTAGGGTGTGTGTAGGGTGTGTGTGTATTGGACTGGGATAGTCTTCATTACAGTTGCTATGTGTGTGTGTGTGAGAATGTGTGTGTGTGTGTGAGTGTGTGTGTGAGTAGGGGAGGATGACCAGGGAGTGGACGAAGGCTAGTTGGAATGTTGGTGTTATCAGTTCTATAAGGACCAGCAATGGTTGATTGATTAATTGATTGTTTAATTGATTTGTTGGTAAATGTATTAATTTATCAGTGTAATAACTGATTGCAGAGGCGTTGTAAGACATAAAGCTCTACTGGGGCACAGGCCCCTATTCATATCCCTTTTATTCTTCCAAGCTTGCTGCACACAATGCACAACTAGGCTGTAGAAACTCCCCTTGATTAACCCACTATACAACAGTTCAGGAACGCATGTTTGATATCAGCTTTAGCGGTGACATCATCAATAGTTAATGCGAGCACGCACATTTTTTTCCCATTCCTTTGTGTGCAAATACTGTTTTTTTAGTTTCATGTAATAGCCTATTGTTTTTTTTGTCTAAATAAGATGATCAGTAGGCCTATCATTTAGAAACTATCTTTAGTTTTGTAATGTTTTCTTAGCCTACCTCAATTCTGACTTGTGTGCCAAGTCCGACACCTGGACTTCTGTCTGTGTGCTGCAGTGGCTATTTGGCAAGCTCAGAAGAACACGCTAACATGGAATTCTGCGTGGATCGGTTTGTGTTTTCGGTTAAACACTTTTACAAGCGTTGATTGGGATACTGCGTTAATTTTTTCTGGGATTTTCAATCTAAATTAATGTACTGACTAATA
>NC_090072.1:285647-325647 GCF_038355195.1 Osmerus mordax | reverse complement strand
CATTAACATACAACGAGATGTTAGTTTGAACCTTCAGTCCTTTGTTTGGTCAGGTTGGTGTTATCTATCCCGAATATAAGCCACCCTCGTCTGTACTTATCACACTGACAGTAACAAGATACCGTCTAACTAAAAAAGCGCTGGACTTTGTAACGTTATCACTGCAAACATCCCGTCAGCAAGCATAGGTACACCCGGGTTTGGATAACGCAAACGGAGTTCGGTTCTGCGTGACCGGCTGAGGAGCAATAGGCTGGATCAGCAAGCTAGCTAGCTTCGTTACTACCTATGTTTTTGCTCAGGTCTGTCAACTTCTAGGAAGTATAACACTAAGTAGCTGTCTCGTCTAGTATGGACGTTCAAACGTTATTCGGTTGGAGCAAAGGCGAGTTAATTGCTGAGTTTACATTTGTGAACTTACCTCGTCCACTCCACAAGACTTGTACGAGTCTAGTCAAATCCCGCCCTTGGTCAGGGAGTAACCCAATGACAAGAGACAATGACTTCAAATTCACCATCTTATTCGTCAGGGGATGTGTCCATAATTTCTCCATTAGAGTTCTTCCGTGTTTATGTTTTTACGCAGTGACATCGACAACACCCGCCCCTCCTCTCCTCTGATTGGTTCAGCCCGGGAGATGTGAGAAGCGTGCTCGCTCCATGTAAACCGAGCCGCCCCGTGACTAAAGCATCCCCACATCGTCTCTATGAGCGTGCGCGCCCCCGCGTGTCACCTTGCCCCACTGCTGTAGAGGTAAAGCTGCAACAGCGCGAGGCCAGGGCCGGTGGGACTGTCCGGTTTGAATCACAGAAGCACGGGGACACGTCGGGAGACCGACAGTCGTTAACATGGCGGACACGAAGCCCAAAACATCTCCGAAGGCCATTAAGTTCCTGTTCGGTGGTCTGGCCGGGTAAGTAGGGGTCGGCGAAGGCCTGGTAGCGGTCACCGGTCTACACCGCAGACGGGAGCTCACGGTGCAGTGTTTGGTTACCTAACTCATGCAGACCGTGAGACCCCGGTGTGGCTTGAGAGAAAGAGAAGGAAAGCGCGTGATTATCTCTGTCTCCCTGCAGGATAGTTTCAATCAGAAACAACCAAACTAGCTAGTTAGCACAGCGTTCATGACCCGTATTGATCGGTAAACAGTGTTATCAAAAGGCTTGAGCAACATAGGTTCTGGACTGCTCAGCAAAAGGTCTGAGATTGTGTGTTTTGAATTGCTCTTTAAAAGGCTTGAGCTCATCATAGGTTTTGGACTCCTCTGAAAAAGGTCTGAGCTTGGGTTTTGATTAGCTACATTATATTTTCAATTTTTTTATTTATATTGGAAAACCACAAAGACTGGCTCGAGATACCCCAAAGACGTGTTCAGAAGGGGTTTATTACTTTTATTACTTATAATATTGTTTTTATCGATTTTATGTAAAGCATCTTGAGCTGCAATTCTTGTATGAAATGTGCTATATAAATAAAGTCTTCTTCTTATTATTATTATTATCCCTGTGTGAGTTAACCTCTGGGATCGCAGCCCCACTGTGGCTAACATTTCGGTTTACCAAACCAGACCAGACCGTCTTTCGTACCAGTTGCCAGTAGGACCATATTACTCGCGTGACCATAAACAGCCGTGTTTGTGAAAGCTGTTGCTGTTGTGAGCGTCACACACTGTTTAAAGGTCACGACCCCACAAGCCTCTTTGCTGTGGCCGGTTCTCCGGTTCTGACATGGTTTTAGCGCAGTACACACAGGGGTAGATTTGCTAACACTGCGCAGTTTACGCTGCGTCTGTTTATGCGAGTTTGGTATGCGTCCTAGTATTTATTAAACCTGACACCCATCAGGCAATCAGCGCATACTCCCCCCTCTAGCGTAATTAGCGCGCCTCTAAAAGAACAGTGGGCCTGCATGTATCTATCATGGATCTTCCTACGGGAAAAAGTGCAAGCTTACGTTTTGTGACATGCATGAAGTAACAGCAAGCCTGAACATATTACAGAGCAGAACATCCACACCCTCGGAAAATATTGGCCCTCGGATCACTGCTGCCTGAATAAGGTACATCTGTACACACAGGAAAAGGCGCTCCTGGTTTAGACCTGCTTTTAAGAGGCGGAGAATTTACCCCGCAGAATAGAGGCGGGCTCTTACTGGAAGTCTTTGTAAATACCGCAGAATATATAATTAGGCGCACTATACGCGTATCCTCCCACCTTTTTGGGTGGAACTCCCACTTTCCCCATGACCCTCCCACGAACGCATATTGAAAGCGCAACTTGTCTGTTCTCGTTCATGTGGCAGGCAATCTGCGATTTTACCCAAGTGCGCCCTGTTTGGGGGGAGAGGGTGTTTACAATAACATTGTAAACATGCAGATTAAGAACAGGGGCTTATTTTACTCCCCTATACTCACTCCCCCCCCCCCCTTCCCATCTGCCCTCATGCCTTCATCAGAAAGTCAGGGTCAGTGTTTCTGTAGCATCAGTGGTCCTACAGGTACCAAGACAGGAGATGGTGTGTGTACGAACTCTCTCCTGCACTGGGGCACCTGTTAGTGGAACTACTGACCAAGTGTCTGTGTGTGTGCAGGATGGGGGCCACAGTGTTCGTACAGCCTCTGGACCTGGTGAAGAACAGGATGCAGCTGGCAGGTCAGGGATCAAAGGCCAAGGAGTACAAGACCAGCTTCCACGCCCTGGGATCCATCCTGAGGAACGAGGGTCTGGGGGGAATCTACACTGGGTACACACACACACGCCCTGGGGTCCATCCTGAGGAACGAGGGTCTGGGGGGCATCTACACTGGGTACACACACACACGCCCTGGGGTCCATCCTGAGGAACGAGGGTCTGGGGGGCATCTACACTGGGTACACACACACACGCCCTGGGGTCCATCCTGAGGAACGAGGGTCTGGGGGGCATCTACACTGGGTACACACACACACGCCCTGGGGTCCATCCTGAGGAACGAGGGTCTGGGGGGCATCTACACTGGGTACACACACACACGCCCTGGGGTCCATCCTGAGGAACGAGAGTCTGGGGGCATCTACACTTTACACTCACACAAACACACCCACCTTCATGCACACTCACTCACCCCCCCTCCCCCCCCCTCCAGTCTGTCTGCAGGTCTGCTGCGCCAGGCCACCTACACCACCACCAGGCTGGGCATCTACACTGTGCTGTTTGAGAAGATGACCTCCGCGGACGGGACGCCCCCCAGCTTCCTGCTCAAGGCTCTCATCGGCATGACGGCCGGGGCCACAGGGGCCTTCGTGGGCACGCCTGCAGAGGTGGCTCTCATACGCATGACAGCTGACGGAAGGTGAGGAGGGGGCGACAGACTTTTATATTGTGTGTGCATCAGTCACTACATGCATGTGTTCCCTTACTCCCCAACACTGTGTGTGTGTGCAGACTGCCTGCAGACCAGAGGAGAGGTTACTCCAACGTGTTCAACGCTTTGGCCCGCATCACCAGGGAGGAGGGAATCACCACACTCTGGAGGGTAGGAGAGAGAGAGAGTGCTGTGGGTGTGTATGTGTGTGTGTGTGTATGTGTGTGTACAGTAAATGTATTTGTTGTGTGGGTGTTCCATGGATTGATGTGTGTTTCAGGGGTGTGTACCCACCATGGCTTGATGTGTGTGTGTGTGTGTGTGTGTTTCAGGGGTGTATACCCACCATGGCTTGATGTGTGTGTGTGTGTGTGTGTGTGTTTCAGGGGTGTGTACCCACCATGGCGAGGGCTGTTGTGGTGAACGCTGCTCAGCTGGCTTCATACTCTCAGACTAAACAGGGTCTGCTAGACTCAGGTACGCACAGACACACGCCCTCATACTCTCAGACTAAACAGGGTCTGCTAGACTCAGGTACGCACACACACACACGCCCTCATACTCTCAGACTAAACAGGGTCTGCTAGACTCAGGTACGTACACACACACACACCCTCATACTCTCAGACTAAACAGGGTCTGCTATACTCAGGTACGCACACACACACACACACCCTCATACTCTCAGACTAAACAGGGTCTGCTAGACTCAGGTACGCACACACACACACACACACACCCTCATACTCTCAGACTAAACAGGGTCTGCTAGACTCAGGTACGTACACACACACACACGCCCTCATACTCTCAGACTAAACAGGGTCTGCTAGACTCAGGTACGCACACACACACACAATTTACACACACACTCTAAGCACATGCTCACACACACTCTTGTATCACATTCTTATATCACAAAAATCACATTCCCCCAGCCGGAAGCTCACTTCTTTAAACAAAACCAAAACAAACACAATATCATAGTCTGGGTGAATACTCGATTCTGATTGGCTGCAGGGCTCACCGTTCTTAATGTGCTGGCTACGTAGGATGAGCCTGTGTCATAGGTGGGTAATGAAAGAAAAGGTTTATCAGGGGCGAAGCCATCACAACAGGGGCGGAGCCATCACAACAGGGGCGGAGCCATCACAACACACGCTGTAACAGGGCGGAGCCATCGCAACACACGCTGTAACAGGGCGGAGCCATCGCAACACACGCTGTAACAGGGCGGAATCATCGCAACACACGCTGTAACAGGGCGGAGCCATCGCAACACACGCTGTAACAGGGCGGAGCCATCGCAACACACGCTGTAACAGGGCGGAATCATCGCAACACACGCTGTAACAGGGCGGAGCCATCGCAACACACGCTGTAACAGGGCGGAGCCATCGCAACACACGCTGTAACAGGGCGGAACCATCGCAACACACGCTGTAACAGGGCGGAACCATCGCAACACACGCTGTAACAGGGCGGAGCCATCGCAACACACGCTGTAACAGGGCGGAGCCATCGCAGCACACGCTGTAACAGGGCGGAGCCATCACAACACACGCTGTAACAGGGCGGAGCCATCACAACACACGCTGTAACAGGGCGGAGCCATCACAACACACGCTGTAACAGGGCGGAGCCATCACAACACACGCTGTAACAGGGCGGAGCCATCACAACACACGCTGTAACAGGGGTGTTTTTGCAGGGTATTTACACACAGTAACAGGGGGTGTTACTGCAGGGTATTTACACACAGTAACAGGGGGTGTTACTGCAGGGTATTTACACACAGTAACAGGGGTGTTTCTGCAGGGTATTTACACACAGTAACAGGGGTGTTTCTGCAGGGTATTTACACACAGTAACAGGGGTGTTTCTGCAGGGTATTTACACACAGTAACAGGGGTGTTTCTGCAGGGTATTCACACACAGTAACAGGGGTGTTTCTGCAGGGTATTTACACACAGTAACAGGGGTGTTTCTGCAGGGTATTTACACACAGTAACAGGGGGTGTTTCTGCAGGGTATTTACACACAGTAACAAGGGGTGTTTCTGCAGGGTATTTACACACAGTAACGGGTGTTTCTGCAGGGTATTTACACACAGTAACAGGGGTGTTTCTGCAGGGTATTTACACACAGTAACAGGGGGTGTTTCTGCAGTGTATTTACACACAGTAACAGGGGTGTTTCTGCAGGGTATTTACACACAGTAACAGGGGTGTTTCTGCAGGGTATTTACACACAGTAACAGGGGTGTTTCTGCAGGGTATTTACACACAGTAACAGGTGTTTCTGCAGGGTATTTACACACAGTAACAAGGGGTGTTTCTGCAGGGTATTTACACACAGTAACAGGGGTGTTTCTGCAGAGTATTTACACACAGTAACAGGGGTGTTTCTGCAGGGTATTTACACACAGTAACAGGGGGTGTTTCTGCAGTGTATTTACACACAGTAACAGGGGTGTTTCTGCAGGGTATTTACACACAGTAACAGGGGTGTTTCTGCAGGGTATTTACACACATTAACAGGGGTGTTTCTGCAGGGTATTTACACACAGTAACAGTTTTTTTTTTCTGCAGGGTATTTTGGGGATGACATTCTGTGTCATTTCTGCGCCAGTATGATTAGTGGCCTCGTTACCACGGCAGCATCGATGCCTGTGGACATCGTCAAGACCAGGTGAGGGTCCCCTCCCCCCCTCCTCTCCTCCTCTATTCTTCTCCTCCTTCCTCACCCCTCCTCCTCCCTGTGTGTCTTATAAATATATCAACTCACAAAAAAAACTCCCTCTCTCTCTCCCTCATCCCTCCCTGTCCCTCTCCCTCCCCCTCTCTCTCCCTCCCCCCCTCGCTCGCTCTCTCTCCCTGTCCCTTTCTCTCCCTCCCCCTCTCTTTCGCTCTCTCCTTCTCTCTCCCTATCCCTCTCTCCCTACCCCCCCTCTCTCTCTCGCTCTCTCTCCTTCTCTCTCTCTATCCCCCCGCTCTCTCTCTCTCTCTCTCTCTATCTCCAGGATCCAGAGCATGAGGATGATTGATGGAAAGCCGGAGTACAAGAATGGTGTAGTACGTACCTCCCCTTCAACACCCCACACAGTGTGTGTAGTGTATAGTGATGGTGTGTAGTGATGGTGTGTAGTGATGGTGTGTGTAGTGTATAGTGATGGTGTGTAGTGATGGTGTGTAGTGATGGTGTGTGTAGTGTATAGTGATGGTGTGTAGTGATGGTGTGTGTAGTGATGGTGTGTGTAGTGTATAGTGATGGTGTGTAGTGATGGTGTGTAGTGATGGTGTGTGTAATGTATAGTGATGGTGTATAGTGATGGTGTGTGTAGTGATGGTGTGTGTAGTGTATAGTGATGGTGTGTAGTGATGGTGTGTAGTGATGGTGTGTGTAGTGTATAGTGATGGTGTGTAGTGATGGTTTGTAGTGATGGTGTGTGTAGTGTATAGTGATGCAGTACCTCCTCCCCTCCTGCAGGAGGTGCTGGTGAAGGTGGTGCGAAACGAGGGCTTCTTCTCTCTGTGGAAGGGCTTCACTCCGTACTACGCCCGCCTCGGCCCTCACACAGTCCTCACCTTCATATTCCTGGAGCAGATGAACAAGCTCTACAAGAAATACTTCCTGGACTAGACACACCTATACACACACACACACTTATACTCACACACACACACACTTATACTCACACACACACACACACTTATACTCACACACACCAGGTTAGGGAGTGACCTTTCACCTGTCATTCTGCCCTACAACAGTCCCAACTGCCTAGCACACACACACACACACATGCATACATACTTACACACAAACACACATGGTTGGGGCTCCCAAGATGAAGCACAACTCCCAAGATGACCTCGGGTAGGGGGGGGGGGGGGGGGGGGGGGGGGGGGGGGGGGAGCTGGTTGTACAACTGACCCTGATAAGACATTCACACACATAGACCTCTTCAACACGCACACCATACACACACTCACACGTGATATACACACACACAGTCATACAGACACACAAGTTCTCAGACAGATAGATGTGTTGGTGTTCTAAGCAACAGGAAAAAGCTGGTAGTGTTCCTGGTGCATCATGGGAAGGCAGGGAGCTGCTCCGGTAACCATGGAGATGGCCCCTGTCAGAGTTGTTGATAAAAAAAATTTTTCTGAAACTTCCTCTGTGTCTTAGACTGGTGCTTCACACACACAAACAGATGTGTAAATGAAATGCTACAGTTGGTAGCTAAAGCTAGCTAGAGAGAGCTGCTAGCAAAGCTACAGTAGCTAGCTAGAGAGGGGGGCTTGCTATGCTATGGTAAGTAGTTAGTGAGGGACAGGTGCTAGCTATGCAACAGTAGCTAGCTGCATGTCCAGACATATTTTTGCTGTTTACAGCCATACACACACATTCTTTGTTAGTTTGTTTCAGCTAGTCTGTTGTGTCTACCTGCCTGTCTAGAGACCTGTCTGTCTGTGTGTCTACCTGCCTGTCTAGATACCTGTCTGTCTGTCTGTGTGTCTATCTACCCACCTCTTCTTGACCATTTTCTACTCCTCCCTCATACCTCCGCCTCCATCTCTCTCTAACTCCACCCATCTCTCTTTATTTGCCAAATAAGGTCTTGCACAACCCAAACTGACTGCTCAGCACCCATCCAAACACACCCACACACACGATTTCTCTCACAGACTCACTGACAGTGGGGCGTTTGATAACTTGTATAAAATGTGTGTTTGCAACCACTTCCTGTCTGTTCATGTTGATGCAGGAAGTCAGTGTTGCAGCTCCGTTAGCTGCAGGAAGTGTGTCACACCACTGAAACCGATCAAAGTTTCCCTGTGCTAACGAGTGAGGGTGTGTGTGAGGAAGAGTGTGTGTGTGTGTGTGTGTGTGTGCATGTGAGTGAGTGTGTGTGTGCATGTGAGTGTGTGTGTGTGCATGTGAGTGAGTGTGTGTGTGCGAGTGTGTGTGTGTGTGTGTGAGGAAGAGTGTGTGTGCATGTGAGTGAGTGTTTGTGTGTGTGTGTGTCTTCATGAAGCTGTGATGAAATTCTGCACATAAACCATTTTCACTGAGAGACTTGAGAAAGAGGGAATGAGGAAAGACACAGAGGTGTGTGTGTGTGCATGTGAGTGAGTGTGTGTGTGCGAGTGTGTGTGTGTGAGGGGTTTTGCCTCCAGGGATCGATTCTGAAGCCATGTCATCAGACTTGTATTAACAGGTCCTTCTCCTATCTCTCTCTCCCACCCTCCCCCTCCTCTCTCTCTCCTCCCACCTACCGCCCTCTCTCTCTCCCACCCTCCCCCTCCTCTCTCTCTCCTCCCACCTACCGCCCTCTCTCTCTCCCCCACCCTCCCCCTCCAACACACATACAACACACACTAACCATTGTCTGCAGGCAACACACTGTCTTCTGATTGGCTGATGAAACTAGTAACGGTGCATCTCTGCTTCTTGCTTTAAATGTGTGTGTGTGTATACCTATAGGTCCACTGTGACGTAAACGCACACCATAATATGTAATATGTATAATATGTATACACCATGTCATAACCTGTTAATAACCTGTGTGTGTGTAGATAGAACCGGTTAAACCTGGAGAACTGCATACTTGTATATCCTGCTGATCCCCCTCACACACACAAATGTACACAAGCACACACACAAGCACACACACACACACACACACACACACACTTCGCTGAAACAGGTCAAAGTTGCCCTGAGCTACATGTGGAAATGTGTCGCTTGCACGGAGATACTGCCAACAGAGGAAGAAAGTTGATCGGAAAGTTGGAATATTCTGTCGGTAAGTGGGACCGAAACTGCATGTCGCTCTCGCTGCGTGTGTGCGCGTGTCATGGAGGAACTAAGCCCAGGGGATGGGCGCGGGACCTGGCGGCTGCCATATAACAGCGCGAGACCTCTTCCTGCTTCACTCTTTCTTCTCGTCTCGAGTCTCCAACAGGTACGTGACAAACACACACACACTCGCGGCGACTCGGAAACTAAAGTTTTAAAGTTTACAACTGTTTGTTCATTGTACATGCATTTGTTCATTGTACATGGATTGCTTCTTTTTTTTGCGTTTAGTTGTTAAGTCAAAAAACTAGTATTTAACTTTCGCCGCTGCTTTCCTCTTCTCTGAATAATAACAGGAAGTATTTGACAGAATGTGTACAATTTGTTACATGATCTGGTACTTTAGTATACTCATGCACATGTCTCTTTTCTCCTCTCCTTTCCCCTCCTCTCCTCTACCCGTCTCCCCCTCTCCTCTCCCCCTCTCCCCTTCTCCTCTCCTCTACCCGTCTCCCCTTCTCCTCTCCCCCTCTCCGCTCCTCTCTAGGATATATCATGTCAGGTTGGGATGGCTGGTTGTCGAATCTGATGGGCGATGAAAACAACGTATATTTTACATTTGTATTTTTTGTAATATTTGTATTTTTGTATTTTATATTGTAATTACGGCAACTTAGATTTTATTTTATTGTATATTTTATTTAATTCTAATTCCACTTAGTACTGCTAGTTTATGTAACCTTAGTATAGATAGTCCACATATTTAAATTTTAGGTCCCTATATGTTTATTGTATGCACCTTCCTGCCAAAGCAAATTCCTTGTCTGTGCAAACTTTCATGGCGAATAAATCCCATTGTGATTCTGATTCAGGGTTTGCAAGAAGGTGCGATCGTGGGGCACACACCTGGACAAGAGTCAGTGTGGGTGGCGTCACCAGTGGGGACTCTTGGAAAGATCACGGTAGGTTCAGCCTTCGCGTGTGCTTGTGTGTGTGGGTGCAGGTGTGTACGTGTAGTTTTGGTGGAGGCAGGGATGCGCACAAGCCCTGTGGAGGCCAGTTTCCGGGGTGCGGATGTAACCCCGGAAACAGGGCTGTGGATGTACCCCACCAGCTCTCTCCGCTCCTTATTTGGTGACGTTTCAAACTGCATGAAATGTAGGAAGTGGTTTAAGGGGCGCGCGATGCTGTCTCACTTCCCCTTCTGCCTGCACAGTTTAGCTACTAGTCACACACAGACACACACTGTCTCTAGTCACACACAGACACACACTGTCTCTAGTCACACACAGACACACACTGTCTCTCAGAAGCTTCCTCCATGTCACATGAGGGGCATGAAGCCTGTTTTTTAGGTTTGTAACCAAACACACACAGCACACACACAGCACACACACAGCACACACACACCACACACACAGCACACACACACCACACACACTGCTAGAATGTGGCTGCCTCTCTGCCGTTTAAGCGGGCGTGGCATTTCGCCACATACCTGCAGTGTTTCAACACATGTACACACATGTACACTCACACAAACATTATTTTTCAGAAGAGAGAACTGTTCATGGTGTGCGTGTGTGTGTGAGAGAGAGAGTGTGTGTGTGTGTGTGTGTGTGTGTGAGAGAGAGAGAGAGAGTTTCAGGAAGTGGATGATCTCTGAAGGCAGCAGTGTGTACGTGTGTGTTCTTGTGCGGTTTTCAAATCGTTCTTTCATGTCTCAACCTGTTGTGAATTTCTGACCCTCTCCCTCCTCTCCCTTCATCTCCCTCTCCCTCCTCTCCCTTCATCTCCCTCTCCCTCCCTTATTTCAACCATCTTTCTTAATGTCTAATTTTCATCCATCTTTCTTGATGTTTAATTTTCTCCATCTCGACTTGTTCTGCAACTTGTTCTGCGTGTGTGTTGTATAGGGGAGTCAGGTGGCTGAGCGGTTAGGGAAGCGGGCTAGTAATCAGAAGGTTGCCTGTTCGATTCCCGGCCGTGCAAAATGACGTTGTGTCCTTGGGCAAGGCACTTCACCCTACTTGCCTCGGGGAGAATGTCCCTGTACTTACTGTAAGTCGCTCTGGATAAGAGTGTCTGCTAAATGACTAAATGTATGTTGTGAGCAGGTTTAACTACTGCTGCTCTCTAGTGGTGAGGTGAGAGAACAGCACCCAATCAGACACTTTGAGTGTGTGTGTATTTGAGTGTGTGTGTATATTTGAGCGTGTGTAAGTGTTGGTATTAGGGTCACAGGTAGTGTGTGTGTGTCTGTGCATGTCTTGGTATTCGTATGTATGTTGGCGTCCATGTTTGTGTGTGTGAGGGGTGTGGCAGAGGTAGAGGGCATGACCAGACTAGAGCTGCAGGAATTCAATGGTTGAAAATCTGAGGAATTTAGATAGAACAGATGGGAGGAGGGAGGGAGAGAGAGAGGAAGGTAGGAGATATAGAGGAAGGGAGAGAGAGGAGAAGTTGTGAAAAGGTACAGTGTTGTGTTCTCTTACCTTCTGTGTCTAGTGTTAATCTGTTTATTAGTTCAGACCCAATGTGAGACCAGGGTGAGGTGAGAACATGTCTCACCCTGACTGCTGTGTGAGGTGTGTGTGTGTGGCGTGTGTGTGAGGTGTGTGTCTGTGTGTGTGTGAGGTGTGTGTGTGTGTGTGAGGTGTGTGTCTGTGTGTGTGTGTGTGGAGATACTCAGTTTCTAACTATGCTTATCGTAAATGGAAGGAGTGAGGCATCTGCGTAGGAGGGAGGACTGTGTTCTGTATTCACATCTGCGTAGGAGGGAGGACTGTGTTCTGTATTCACATCTGCCTAGGAGGGAGGGAGCAGGATGATGTGGAGGGAGCAGGGTGGAAGTCCAGTGGTCTGACCCTGCTGTGATGTCTCCCCAGGTAGCAGAGATCAAGATGCTGGTGGGGAAAGACCGCTCCCCCCTGTTCTCTGGGGCTCTGACGGTGGGGGGGGTGAAGTGCACCACCCTGAGAGACGCGCTGCTGTCGGAAGACGTGAAAACCCTGGACCTGAAGACCAAGGTCTACGACGGCCAGCCGGACACCTTCGGCATCTCTATAGCCAAGACCCCCATGGGTACACACACACACCACACACACACTCCACACACACACGCTCACAGAGACACACACTCCACACACACACACACAAATGCTCATACACGCACAGATATGTTGTAGTTCTAGCTACATTCTAGTAACTAATGTCTCTCCTCCTCCTCTCCTCTCCTTGTCTCCTCTCCTTGTCTCCTCTCCTCTCCTTGTCTCCTCTCCTCCTCTCCTTGTCTCCTCTCCTCCTCTCCTCCCCGTGTCTCCTCTCTTCCTCTCCTCCTCTCCTCTCCTTGTCTCCTCTCCTTGTCTCCTCCTCTCTGTGTCTCCTCTCCGTGTCTCCTCTCCTCTCCTTGTCTCCTCTCCTCCTCTCCTCCTCCAGCCCTGATAATCTGTAAAGGGCAGAAGGACACCCATGGAGGAGTTCTGAACAAAAGAGTGTCTGAATTGGCTGAGAAGTTACAAAAAGCGGGATACTGATCCCCGACCCCCTGTGCCCTATAACCCCCCTGCCAAATAAAAGAAAACAGTTTTAATTTAAATGTGTGTGTGTGTTTGTTGGGGGGGATCTCTAGTGAGGAAGGCTCATAAACTTCTGTGATGTGTGTGTGTATGTATATGGGGTCAGATGGCTGAGCAGTTAGGGAATAGGGCTACCAATCAGAAGGTTGCTGGTTCAATTCCTGGCCATTCCAAAATGATGTGTCCCTAGGCAAGGCACTTCACCCTACTTGCCTCGGGGGAATGTCCCTGTACTTACTGTAAGTCGCTCTGGATAAGAGCGTCTGCTAAATGACTAAATGTAAATGTGTGAGAGCATGTGTATTTGTGTGTGAATGTGTGTGTTTCATCTTACAATGTGTAACCTCAGTAAGCAAGGAAACATTAATTCCTGGACTGTCTCACACTAAGTGTGCGTCTGTGTGTGTGAGAAGGGTGTGTGTTTGTGTAGAAAGGGTTCAGCTCGTATGAGGTTAATTTTAGCCCTCTAAAGGCTAGAGTGGGATTGAGGAAAGGGTATGGAAGTGTGGTGTGTGAGTGTGTCTATATGGTGTGTGTGTGTGTATGTGGTGTGTGTGTGTGTGTGTGGTGTGTGACAGTGGAAAGGTTAGGGTGCATGTGAGAGAGATACTGTGTGACAGGCAAAGGGTAGGGGAGTGTGTGTAATATGTGTGGTGCATTGTGGATGTGTGTGTGAGAGAGAGAGAGAGACAGAGAGAGAGAGAGAGAGAGAGAGAGAAAGAGAGAGGTCAGGGTGGAAGGACTGGCCTTTTACTACGACCTCAGTCTCACGTTCCTGCTGAGGGTGAACTCTGACCTTTTTCCTCTGTTAGGGAGCGTCTCACATGATGGGTAGAAGGAGGGAGGAGGGGAGGGAGGAGGACAGGAGTGAGGGAGGAGGGGAGGAAGGAGGAGAGGAGTGAGGGACGGAGGGGAGGAAGGGAGGAATACTGGAATAGAGAAAGGGAAGGGGGGGTGGAGGGATGCAGGTGTGACGGTATGTAACAGACGTAGTCTTGCAAGTTCCGTCAGAGTTTTCCGGACCGTGTTCATCCTTCACCGAGGATCGAACTCGCCATCTCTGACTTCCCAAGCGCCACCACTACCAGCTACGCCAAAGAAAAGCTAGCTATTTAATGACGCGGGTGGCCTATTACATACTTGAGGAGTGAGTTTCACCGATTCACAACGGCTACACAGGGATGAAGGGATGTATTCAAAGAACAAGGAATGGAGGGATAGAGGAGAAGGAGGGAGGAATGGAGGGATAGAGGGATGAAGGTATAGGCTGCATGGATGGAGGGATAGAGGGATGTATTAAAGGAGTGAGGAATGGAGGAAGAGAAGGGTGGAGGGCTGCAGGGATAGAGGGAGGGAGGGAGGCTTTAACACAGATGATGATCAATGATTAATCTTATAATTTATCAATGATATTTTGGATAATCCGATGAGAGAATCTGCCACTCACGCGGGGGTCATTCTGTCTCCCCGTGCGCCGTTCCACACTGCCGGCCTCCGCCTGTAGCGCGCGGAATCAATTTTGAGACGGTCCCTAACGCACGCTCCTTATCGGGGTACGGCCCACCGCCCCGCTTATAAAAGTAACCGGGGGACGCTGGGAGGCACTTTTCAAGTCATCCGGATCTTCACCTTACAGCCGCCACACCCCTCACGTAAGTCCTGTTTCTCCGGTGTTTTAGAACTAGAAAACTCCTCTAACTGGCGGTTTCTTGGCAGTTTGAAAAGTCTGATTGGAAGCTGCGTGTGCTGCTGTTACAGAATACGGAAACGCAGATTATATTTTCAGGACAATCGTTTTACAGTCGACGGTCAAATAACGTTTGTAGGAGATAGTAGTTCGTGCAGCAGTGAGCCGCGGTGGTCGTTTGCACGGTTGGTTTGCTTCATATTGTTATGATAAATCTGGATACTTCACTGTTTCAAGGGAGACAGCGTAGTTCGTGGAGTTCACTGTAACGTTTGATATGTCATAATTTTAGCTGACGCTGTAATAGAAACAGAAGAAAGTGTTGTAAAAAGTATTTTGGTGGTTCGTATCGGTAGTGGAGTGTGCGTGCATGGTTTCAGTCAGCCTGCCGTCTCGGTTGTTTTTCGACCGTAAATGAACGGTCAAAGTCCGGTAACGATTACTGCACTGTCACGTACATCCTGTGCGTCAGTTGCGCCATGGCCGTGCTTTTACATTTACATTTAGTCATTTAGCAGACGCTCTTATCCAGAGCGATTTACAGTAAGTACAGGGACATTCCCCCGAGGCAAGTAGGGTGAAGTGCCTTGCCCAAGGACACAACGTCAGTTGGCATGACCGGGAATCGAACTGGCAACCTTCGGATTACTAGCCCGACTCCCTCACCGCTCAGCCACCTGACTCCTTGCTTTTGCTTCTGTTAATCATGAGCTGATTAGGAAGGGTGAGGTACATGCAACACCTGTGGGGGGAGGTGTGTGTGTGTGTGTGTGTGTGTGTGTGTGTGTGTGTGTGTGTGTGTGTGTGTGTGTGTGTGTCTCCTGACAGGTCAACAGTGGTGTTGGATGGTTAGTTGAGAAGGTCAGAGAGACCCAGCTGAGTGTCTGAGGGGGTAGAGAGAGCGAGAGAGACCCAGCTGAAGCAGTAGATAGACTATCAGACAGAATGTCGTCAATGGTGTGTGTGTGTGTATTAATATCCTGGAGTCGGTGTGTATTAATATCCTGCATCAATGTGCCTTACTGTAATACCAGACCTGACACTGAAAGGTCAGGGGTCAACAAGAGTCATACAAAAGTCATCACACACATACGTGGAGTCTATTAATGTCTCTCCTTAGAGAGCGTTCAGGCAAACACTTGTTCGGGGAGGGGAGGTGGGGGGGGGGGGAGGAGGGTGAAGGGAATAAGAATAGGAAATGAAACAGGCTACCAACACAAACTTAGAGGGAGGGGGAGGTAACTGAGTAGAGATATATTTATCTCCACTAACTCCTCCCTGTAGATTTCCAGCCCTCTTCCTATTGGTCCTCCCTGCAGCTCTGCTCCCTGATAGGCTGGCTGGAGGGTAGAGCTACAGCGTGGGCTCAGGGACAAACTTCATTGTGACGCTCGTATTAAACACACACACACTGTGCTCCCTGTGAGCATGGCTCTACACTGGCTAGCTAGCGCAGGTCTTTCATGCATTATACACATGTACTGTGTACACACACACACACACGCGCGTACAGTAGAATTCTACAGACTTGCCTGTTAACAGAAACAACACAAAACATGGGAGTATTTTGAAGGTCAATAGTAATGACTTCTCTCTCTCTCTCCTCCCCCCCTCCAGTCAGGATGTCCATCACTAAGATTCACGCTCGGGAAATTCTGGACTCCAGAGGAAACCCTACTGTGGAGGTCGACCTCTTCACTACCAAGGGTAAGACACACACACACACACACACACACACACACACCAAAAACATACACACCATACACCTGCAAGCATTGATGTGTGTGTGCGCAGGGAGGTTCAGGGCTGCAGTCCCCAGCGGAGCGTCTACTGGAGTTCACGAGGCTCTGGAGCTCAGAGATGGAGACAAGACCCGCTACCTGGGGAAAGGTGAGGGAGAGGGGAGGGGCTACCTGGGGAGAGGGGAGGGGCTACCTGGGGAGAGGGGAGGGGCTACCTGGGGAGAGGGGAGGGGCTACCTGGGGAGAGGGGAGGGGCTACCTGGGGTCTGTTGGTCTGGTCTGGGCTCAGTTGGTCTGGTCTGGGCTCAGTTGGTCTTGTCTTGTCTGTTGGTCTGATCTGGGCTCAGTTGGTCTTGTCTTGTCTGATCTGGGGTCTGTTGGTCTGGTCTACAGGGACACAGAAGGCTGTGGATCATGTGAACAAGGACATCGCCCCCAAACTGATTGAGAAGGTTTGTACACACACAGGCTGTGTCTACTACCGCGCACTTGTGCACTTCGAGCACTGACTTTCAGTGCTACTACTCGCCCTAAACAGGTGCCATATTGGCTACGTAGCGGAAGAAGAGGAGCCCTTTCGGCAGCTTTTCATTTCTAAAATAATGGCGGACGAAATGACTCGCGGGCAGATTCTCCTTAGACTCGCGGGTGTCACAATCAGATTTGCGTCCGTCACTTCCCGCCAAGTGGTTAACTTAAGTGTTCCATTTGAGACAGCACTACTCAGCGACGGAGTGCACTACAGATGTAAGTGCACTGTATTGCAGTGTACTTAGTAAAGTGTGCGGTAGTAGACACAGCCACACACACACAGGCCTACACACTCTCACTCACTCACTCTCACTCACTAACCTGGGGCCCGTTCTCCGTACGTCGCTTATTACATCCGAGATCAAATGACACATCCAAGACGACTTCATCTTGCTAATCATGATCTGGCTAATTCGGTTCTTCGAACACCCATGTTGTTTATAATTAGTATAGCTGGATTGAGTTGTGTTGGTCTAAAAGGGGGTATGTATCAAAAGTAGAAACCTTGATCAGCAACGCTGCTATTGGCTGCTCACACAAGTCTATGGCTGCTCACCGTGGCCAAAATGAGCGCCCTGTTTTTTCCGCAACAGAGCAACAGCTTGCTCGAAGGTTACTCTGAATTTGAAGATTATCAGAACGCCAGGGAACACCTCAAAGTCTGCAAAATCCAAGAAAGAGGGCTGGCAGAAAGTAGCAGACCAAATTAAATGTAGAAGAGTGACCACGCGTTTTATCGCTTATTACAGTAAGCTAGGCTTATAATTTTTTTTAAATTTAGCATCTTTTATGTCATATGATGTGGTTTCAACAAATTTATTATGTAAATGACAGAGGCTTTTTGAGAGGCTATCCTCCCAAAAAGTATAGGCTATTAGCATATCGCGCTGTGCTTAAGGAGCCTATCTATCACGCAATGAGCAATTAATTCGGTTTCATGTAAAATTCTGCTAATAATTCTTGCACCTTCTGCAACAAGTTCCTGTAATAAAAACGTACAAGACAGTTTGTATCGCCTCAATCTAATCGTGTTTACATAAAATAAACCTGCTCCCGAGCAGGTTTAAGCTTACGGACCTGTTGCTATGACAGCAAGTCCAGGATGAGCTTCGAAGAACCGAACAATCCAAGATAATGAGAAATCGTCAACAATCAAATCCAGCTAACTGAGTTAGCGACGTACGGAGAACGGCCCCCTGGTCTCTCTGTCTCTCTCTCTAACCTGGTCTCTCTCTCCAACCTGGTCTCTCTCTCTCTCTAACCTGGTCTCTCTCTCTAACCTGGTCTCTCTCTTGAGTAGAAGTTCAGTGTGGTGGAGCAGGAGAAGATCGACAAGTTCATGTTGGAGCTAGATGGAACTGAGAACAAATGTAAGCAGATCTGGTGCCTTATCCCTCTTTCAAACTGACTTGTTATGTTTTCTTAGCTGTGCATTAAATGTAGTATTTGTGTGTGTGTAACGTTATATTGTGGTTGTGCAGCCCAGTTTGGGGCGAACGCCATCCTGGGTGTGTCACTGGCAGTGTGCAAGGCTGGAGCAGCAGAGAAGGGGGTTCCTCTCTACCGGCACATTGCTGACCTGGCAGGACACAAGGACGTCATCCTGCCCGTACCTGTGAGTGTGTGTGTGTGTGTGGTACCTGTGAGTGTGTGTGTGTACGTGTGTCCCACCTTGTTGCATTAATTACACAGGATGTTTGGTTTGAGAGCTTCCTAACCCCAACCCCGCCCACCCCCCCTCAGGCCTTCAACGTGATCAACGGGGGCTCCCATGCTGGTAACAAGCTGGCCATGCAGGAGTTCATGATCCTGCCAGTAGGGGCCGCCACCTTCCATGAGGCCATGCGCATCGGCGCCGAGGTCTACCACAACCTGAAGAACGTCATCAAGGCCAAGTACGGCAAGGATGCCACCAATGTGGGGGATGAGGGCGGCTTCGCCCCCAACATCCTGGAGAACAATGAGGGTGAGGAGAGGAGAGGCGGAGGGATAAGGGGAGGGGTGGGGTGGGAGTGGTTGGACATGTTGTCATGGTTTATGCCAATACTTGTACAAACCATATAGCTAACTGGTGTGTCTGGCTAACTAAAGGAGCTAGATGGTAAACGCTGGCCGGCTGTCTGTTGTCCTCCCCTTCAACAAGGTCTAACCTAGAAGTCTTTCTGGAAAGACTACTTCCCTAACATCTCCTCCCCCCAGCCCTGGAGCTGCTGAAGTCGGCCATCGAGAAGGCAGGGTACCCTGACAAGATCATCATCGGCATGGACGTGGCAGCCTCTGAGTTCTTCAAGGCTGGGAAGTACGACCTGGACTTCAAGTCCCCAGACGACCCAACCAGACACATCTCTGGAGAGAAGCTGGGAGACCTATACAAGAGTTTCATCAAGAACTACCCAGGTACACACACACACACACGCGCACACACTCCCTATCCCCAGGAACGCACAGGTACACACACACACAAACACACACACTCCCTATCCCCAGGTACACACACACACACACACACTCCCTATCCCCAGGTACACACACACACACACACACACTCCCTATCCCCAGGTACACACACACACGTACACACACACACACACTCCCTATCCCCAGGAACGCATACTGACCCCTCCCCGTCTCCGCCTGCAGTCCAGTCCATCGAGGATCCATTTGACCAGGACGACTGGGAGAACTGGTCCAAGTTTACGGGCGCGGTGGACATCCAGGTGGTGGGGGATGACCTGACTGTCACCAACCCCAAGCGCATCCAGCAGGCTGTGGACACGAAGGCCTGCAACTGCCTGCTGCTGAAGGTCAACCAGATCGGCTCCGTCACTGAGTCCATCCAGGCGTGAGTATGTGGGGGCCTCTGGACGAGCTCTGCCGTGTGGACAGGGGGGTTGAGATCCATCTGAGCTTTTTGTGTGTGTGTGTGTGTGTGCAGGTGTAAGCTGGCCCAGAGTAACGGCTGGGGTGTGATGGTCAGTCATCGCTCAGGAGAGACTGAGGACACCTTCATCGCTGACCTGGTGGTGGGGCTCTGCACTGGACAGGTAACACTCACTCTCACACACACACACACACACACACACACACTGTCTCATGTCTGTTTCCTCCCAGATCAAGACTGGCGCCCCCTGCAGGTCAGAACGCCTGGCCAAATACAACCAGCTGATGAGGTGAGAGACACACACACACATTTTCTCTCTCACACACGCACTCTTCCCTGACCCCTGACATCTGTCCTCAGGATTGAGGAGGAGTTGGGAGACAAGGCCAAGTTTGCCGGCAAGGACTTCCGCCATCCCAAGATCAACTAAGAGCCTCCATCCCTCCAGGCTGATGGCTGTGGCTGTTAGAAGTCAGATTGTCTCCCTGACCTCTAACCATTTAAAATTCCACTGATATTTTGTATCTCATCCCACTGACACACGTGACCCGAAATAAAAATGACAATTTAAAGCGCAATCTTTTTTTTATTATCATTATTATTATTATTATTATTATTATTATTATGACTAATCCACTTTGAGGCCATATTGATTTAATCTTTCATCCACCAACATGCATTCAGTCCAAAGCTGCCCTGTTGTCACATACCTGCTTACAGCTGGACTGGAAGGGGAGCGTACACCAAGGGTCAACATCACTGACCTACTGACTGATCAACATCACTGACCTACTGACTGATCAACAACATCACTGACCTACCGACTGATCAACATCACTGACCTACTGACTGATCAACAACCATCACTGATCAACAACATCACTGACCTACTGACTGATCAACAACCATCACTGACCTACCGACTGACCAACATCACTGACTGATCAACAACCATCACTGACCTACCGACTGATCAACATCACTGATCAACAACCATCACTGACCTACCGACTGATCAACAACATCACCGGGAGTCAGATGGCTGAGCGGTGAGGGAGTCGGGCTAGTAATCTGAAGGTTGCCAGTTCGATTCCCGGCCGTGCCAAATGACGTTGTGTCCTTGGGCAAAGCACTTCACCCTACTTGCTTTGGGGGGAATGTCCCTGTACTTGCTGTAAGTCGCTCTGGATAAGAGCGTCTGCTAAATGACAATGTAAATCACTGACCTACTGACCGATCAACATCACTGACCTACTGACTGATCAACATCACTGACCTACCGACTGATCAACAACATCACTGACCTACCGACTGATCAACATCACTGACCTACCAACTGATCAACATCACTGACCTACTGACTGATCAACAACCATCACTGACCTACCGACTGATCAACAACACTGACCTACCGACTGATCAACAACCATCACTGACCTACCGACTGATAAACATCACTGACCTACCGACTGATCAACATCACTGACTACCGACTGCTCAACAACCATCACTGACCTACCGACTGATCAACAACCATCACTGACCTACTGACTGATCAACAACATCACTGACCTACCGACTGATCAACATCACTGACTACCGACTGATCAACAACCATCACTGACCTACTGACTGATCAACAACCATCACTGACCTACTGACTGATCATCAGGTGGGTGGGTGAGTGGGTAGTCATGATGTCTTGAAGTGTAGAAACTCAATAGTCCAAAACTGCCACAGGGTGAAGCAGCATTCTGGATATAAGATCACAGGAACCCAGGCAGCGTGTACGAGCAGTTTACTTCTAAGCACACAAAGGCTCATGGGTAATCAACGGACTTATCCTTTTATGTAGATCCTAGAAGATCCCTCGGCATGACATGCGTGTGAGATCAGAACACACACACACACACCCTCTGACGTCCGTGTGTTGTAGTGAAAGAGTTGTGATGAGACAGCTGTTGCTTAGTGATGCTCAGTGTGCAGGAAGTCTCGCTGACCATCGCTGCCTCAGTGCAGTGTGTGTGTGTGTGTGTGCGCACGCGCGCGTGTTTGGCACAGTGTGGTGCTGTGGGTTGGGGTTAAGGAATGTTGCATGCGTCAGAAGGTGTAGACACACTCACACACACACACACACACACGCAAACTCATCAATCACCCGAGGGGGTGTGGGAGGGGGGTAACGGTGATAATGGGGATGTTTATTGCCCCCCTGTCTGCCTTTGTTGCCCCCTCAGACAGACACACCCCTCCTCCTGTCTGCATTTAAAACACTGCTGCTGACGTCAGACTGTACGCAAGCTTCACACACACACTCCCTGTAGGTTAGGAGGTCTCACCTATGGCCGTCTCCACGGCGACAGGCAGCGTTTGAGGAACACTGTAGCCCCTCCCCCTTCTGAGGGAATAGTTTGACGGACAGACACGTCGCCACAGAAACGCTTTACAGGGGGCGGGGCCAGGAAGGTCAGAGATCCTTAGGCTCAGCTGGGAGGTTGTATGTGTGTGTGGGTATGGGTGTGTGTATATGTGAGAAAGTGTGTGTGAAAGAGAGAGAGAGACCGTTATTAAATAATACAATTCGTGAGCTAATTGGGTGACAACCTGGGTCAAACAGAGGGGAGGGAGGGAGAGAAGGGAGATAGAAGGAGAATAGATTTAAGTCTCTTTATCCAGTGGGCAAACTATTGTAACCGTGTATGTGTGTGTGAGTGAGTGAGTGAGTGAGAGTGAAAGGGAGGAGGCAGGGTGATGGCGTGGGAAGGAGGGATGATGGATGAGAGGAACACGTGAGAGGAGGGATGGAGAGGAAGTGAGACAGGATGGAGGGATGAGAAGAAAGTGGAGAGGATAGAGGGATAGAGAGGCGAGGGTCACGGTAGGAGAAGGTAGGGGGGAGAAAGGGGAGGGAAGGGGTGAGAGGAGAGGAGAGGAGGGGGTGAGAGGAGAGGAGGGGGTGAGAGGAGAAGCAAGGAGGAGTGGTCTCCAGGACTGGTCTGTAGGAATGTGTGACATCACGTGAAGGGTGTATATCTGCTCCCGCTGTTGCTTCTCCTTCCAGACCCGTTCTGATCTCAGGACAGAGACACCAGCGCTTAGTCAGGAACCCAGACTGCCCTGAACAACACGCTGGTAACCTGAACACCACGCTGGTAACCTGAACGCATGGTTTTTAACCTGAATGCAACGCTGTTGAAACCTGAACAACACTTCTGTTGGAACCAGAGTGGAACCTTTTTAGAACCTGAACGGAACCTTGTTTTGAGCTTGAGTGGAACTTCCGTAACCGGGGGAGATCTATCAGCACAGTGTTTCCAGGGTTACGGACATCCCAGAACAAAGATGTCTAGTTCTTCATCTCTCCTCCTCCTCTTCCTCCTGGTGGCGGGAGGGGAGTCACGGCCCTCCCCTCCCAAAAACACCCAGGTCAGTCTCATCTTCATCATCTTCATCATCATCACCTCCCAAAAACACCCAGATCAGTCTCATCTTCATCATCTTCATCATCATCACATCCCAAAAACACCCAGGTCAGTCTCATCTTCATCATCTTCATCATCATCACCTCCCAAAAACACCCAGGTCAGTCTCATCTTCATCATCTTCATCATCATCACCTCCCAAAAACACCCAGGTCAGTCGGTCTCATCTTCATCATCATCACCATCACCACCATCATCATTCTGATCTTCATCATCACCATCACCACCATCATCATTCTGATCTTAATCATCCCATCATCGTAATCCGTGACTCTTACATTCTAGAAAACCTAATTCTGGAACATTAGGACATCGTCCAGATTTTGTCTAGATTTAGGATCATTGAACATGTCTAGATTCTGCATTCTGTGTGTGTGTTGGATTCATTCTAAATGTCTGGCTGTTAAGGATTCTAAATTCTACAACCTCTGTTTGGTGGGTTCAGTCATTCAGGGACATCTACTGTCCTCCTTCTCTCTCTCTCTCTCTCTCTCTCTCTCTCTCTCTCTCTCTCTTTCTCTCTCTCTCTCTCTTACATTCTCTCTCTCTCTCTCTCTCCCCTCCCCCCCTTTCCCCCCCGCCTCTCCCTAACTTCTATCTGTGCTCTGCTCTGTCACACAACACTAACTTCTATCTGTGCTCTGTTTTGTCACACAACACCGTTCAGTCTGACTCTGACCCTGTGAGCTCTGACCCTGTGACCTCTGACCGCTCTGTGACCTCTGACCCCTCTTTACCTGCAGTCCCTGGAGGAGCTGTTTGGCGCCCGCCTGAGCTCCCTCATCAAGGCAACAGCCCCCGAGGTCACAGAGGGGTCAGCCAATGGCCCCGCCCCCTCCTCCCAGCCTGCGACAGGATTGGCCGGGGCTCATCGAGGGGGATTGTCCAGGCCCTTGGTGGACTTCCTGCTCCAGAGGAAGTTCCGGGGGCGGGGCAGGAAAAGCCCACTCCGAGGCTGCTTCGGCATGAAGGTTGACCGGATTGGCTCAATCAGCGGCCTAGGATGCTGATTGGACAACAGGCCAGGGCCTCACTTTCTCATTGGCACTCATGTGAGGTCTATGGTGCGAGGTCAGACAGAGAAAACCAACCCTGACCTGTGAACTAGGACCCTGACCCCTGAACTAGGACACTTCTGTCCTGATTCAGTGTGGAAGATCACCTCTAGGTGTGACCCCTATCTGACCCTGTGTGACCTTCGACCTCCAGGAGCTACATCTGCACCCTACCATGACCTGTGGCTCTGACTCTAGCAAGCACTGTGTTTATGTTTTTGTGTTCTGACTTGACAGATATTCTGTTGTGTATGTGCATGTATGTGTGTGTGTAGTCAGATAAAATGTGTGTTTTGACTTGACAGATATTCTGTTGTTTATGAGTGTGCGTAACTTTTGACTTTACAGATATCAGATTCTGTTGTTTATGAGTGTGTGTAGTTAGGTATGTGTGTTGTTTATGAGTGTGTGTAGTTAGGTATGTGTTTTCTTTATGAGTGTGTGTAGTTAGGTATGTGTGTTGTTTATGAGTGGGTGTTATTAGGTATGTGTGTTGTTTATGAGTGTGTGTTGTTAGGTATGTGTGTTGTTTAAGAGTGTGTGTAGTTAGGTATGTGTGTTGTTTATGAGTGGGTGTTATTAGGTATGTGTGTTGTTTATGAGTGTGTTGTTAGGTATGTGTGTTGTTTAAGAGAGTCAGGTGGCTGAGCGGTTAGAGAATCTGGCTAGTAATCAGAAGGTCGCTGGTTCGATTCCTGGCTGGGCCCAATGACGTTGTGTCCTTGGGCAAGGCACGTCACCCTACTTGCCTCGGGGGAATGTCGCTGTACTTACTGTAAGTCGCTCTGGATAAGAGCGTCTGCTAAATGACTAAATGTTTATGAGTGTGTGTTATTAGGTATGTGTATGTGTGTGTTGTTAGGAATGTGTGTTGTTTATGAGTGTGTGCTGTTAGGTATGTGTGTTGTTTATGAGTGTGTGCTGTTAGGTATGTGTGTTGTTTATGAGTGTGTGCTGTTAGGTATGTGTGTTACTGGTCATATGTTCTGTGATAACTGTTATGAAGACGTGTCCATCCCACCTTAAAGCAAGCTCTGCCGTCCTGTCATCTAAAGGGCGACCAATACTCATGTGTGTGTCACTTTTTTCGTAATAAGGACTAGATTGATAATCTAGAGGACAGAGCAGGTAATGCAGTCATAAGGATACATGCAAAAGATAGCAGTTATTTATTTTAGGTGATAATTCATGATTCCTAAATCATGTTCATTAGTCTATTTTCCAAGTATTAGCCTTAACAGGGATATTAGACATTCCGAATACATAAATACTGGAGACAATACGGATTGTCATGCAGCACGCTCCAAACTGCAAACACTTATTTTTCCACAGTCGGAAACGTTTACATTTAACAAAGCAATTTACGTGTATAAACTTATGTATTTGCATGTTATGACTGGTTGATCGAGGTAAAAGCAGCTGAAGACCTATATAAAGTGGGCGATACAAATCCCTATTTGGCAGACCCCGGTTCTCCTCGGTGTTTTGAAGAGGTAAGGGCTGGCATATTGTCTTGATGCTATTGGTTTAGAAACTCTCCTTCCTCACGTGACGCGGAAAAAAGACTCGTCAACTTCCGTTAGCCCCCGTTAGCTTGGCAAGCTAGGAGGCGAAGCGCTCGGAAACCGTGAATAGATTCCCTGGATTCCGCCGGAAAACTCCCACCCCTAGCGGACACCGGCACCGGACAACCTCCTACAGAATCTCGAATTCCGTTACGTCTTCTACATTCGTGGATAATCGTGTTTACGTCGCTGTAGAAGTGTCACCATGTCGGCGATCCAGCGGATGAAAGTGGCTAACGAGAAACACAGCAAAACCATCACGCAGCGCGGACACGTCCAGAAAACCACGGTAACGTTACCGTTAGTCAGCTCCCATTGACCCTTTACTCCTTCTTCTAATTCCTGCCGAGGATACCGTATGTTGCCACCTACACCCATTCCATTATTATCATATAAAAGCACACAAATGTCCTAATATTATAACGTTAATACTTAGCGAGCAAAAGTATCTGGATACGATATACGAGCTAGCTGTACTGTCCGACCTGCATAGAAAGCTGATATGAGTAGAGAGTGGCTAATGTTACTAGCTAGCTAGCTGCAATGATCGGCTGCTGGTGAACCTTAAAATATATTACTAGGCGTCATGTCTCGCTAGCCAAAATACGATTGCACACTAAATAATATTCGCCCAGACGGCGAAAACACTGTCTCCTTTAACACTGAACGACGTCGGTTTGCAGCGCAAGGGCTCATTTGCCAGGTAAATGCCGCATGCAGATGAGCGCGGGGGTGTGTTAGATCCAGCTTCTTAATATAGGTCCAGAATGTCCGGTTGTTGTTACTAGTATACATCGGTGTGTGAGTCATTCACCCTATATGTGTATGTTTTATCATGCTGTCTGTGTGTGTTTTATTATCGTGTGTGTTTCAGCGGGTGGTGGGTGAAGAGAAGTCTCCCGTGGGTCCCTGGCTGCTGGCTCTCTTCGTGTTTGTGGTGTGTGGATCAGGTAAGAGAGAGAGAGGGGAGGGGTGGGAGAGAGAGGAGTGGGGGTCAGGTAAGATAGTTTGTGTGTGTGTAGGAAAGGTAGGAGAGAAAGTGTGTGTGTTGTGTAAAGGTAGGACAATGTGTGTGTCTTAGACTTTAGAGATCATCGTCTGCAGATGATGATCTGACTGCTTTGTCCTGTTCCTCAGCCATCTTCCAGATCATCCAGAGCATCAGGCAGGGCCTGTGATGCCACGCCCCCGGATCAGAGCCCCTTCCTCGGGCTGCTGCAGCCTGCCCCCCTCCTACTCCCCCCCGCCCCCTGCCCCCCTCCTACTCCCCCCTGCCCCCCTCCTACTCCCCCTGCCCCCTGCCCCCCTCCTACTCCCCCCTGCTCCCCTCCAGCCAGACATAAACTGATTCTACACACACTGTGAATAAAACCACTTCCTCTCTCTCTCATCATCCCTTTCTTCTCTCTCCTTCCTGCTATTCCTCCTCCTCATCTTTTTTAACATAAACATGTCTGTGATGGTGTGGTGTTTCTCCTGGAAGGATGTTTACTTCCTGCTTCCTGTCTAATCTCTGAACCTGCCCTGGGCAACAACACTACCACTGTCCTCCACCCTCCCTCTACCCCTCTCTTCTCCTCTTCCTCTCTACCCCTCTCCCCTTCATGTTTGCATGCTACTGTGGTTGTGGCCTCCTACCCAGATCGATGACTGGTTGTGTTCTGTTGTCTACAACCTCGTTCGTCTGGGGTCTTCTTCTGTCCTGGCTGCAGCCAGCCTGCTGTCTGTGTGAAACAGCGCCCCCCCCAGGCAGAGAGGCAGCGCAGCCAGCCCCTGAAGCGTGGTCTAGCTCCCATGGGTTTTATACGAATTAAAACAGATATTTTCTCTAAGTGACCGTTTCTCTGTGTTGTTATTTGGGGAACATCAGGATGATCTTCCCTACAGGTGTCGCAGAAACTGCAGTTGTTGAGCCTGACCTCTAGGTGGCATTTCACTGTTGACATTTCCAAACTGACTGTATGGGCAAGCAGCGAACCAATAAACACTGACATACGGAAGATCGGATGATAGCGGATGAACATGCATTGAACTGAATGTGCTTCTCCTTGTTTTTCCTCTCCATCCTTCTCTGTTCAGCTCTTCACCCCGCCATCGTTTTTGTAGCCCCCTTTACTGTGCGCGAGTGGCCTTCTTGATTCTCTACCTGGCTCGCTCATCTTTATCCTGTACTCTATTTTCATAATCCCTCTCTCTCTCTCTCTCTCTCTCTCTCTCTCTCTCTCTCTCTCTCTCTCTCTCTCTCTCTCTCTCTCTCTCTCTCTCTCTCTCTCTCTCTTTTCTACGGAGTGACGTCATTGTAGTGGAGAAGATGGCGACCTGTCTGAAGGCGGAAGGTGAGAAGTATTTGTTTTCTGAATCCGTTCGGGTTTTCTGTTGGTTCGGGCTGTGTTGACACCCCGGTCCGGCTTTGGCAGCGAAACGCTGGCACCCCGTGAGCGACGGTATTACGACGTAGTGACTCCCGTTTCGACGGTAACGTTTCTGTAGTATTTCAGCAGCTGTGGGTTAGCTACTAGCTCAGCTAGAGCTACTGGGGTTTAATAATAAAACAGATCCGTGATAGTCAACCCACTGGTACCGGGGCTACTGTGCACATCGATCAGTTTGAACAACTCGCTACTAAGCGTGTAGCCGTGCCTCGGCTGTTATTAACGTGTGGTATTAATATAGCTTAATAACCGTTATCGCGTGGCCAGCGATACGGAGCCTAGCGCTGATTAAAATGGTCTCTAAGCGGCGGTTGGATAGGTGAGTGTGAATGTATCCCCTACGCCGGGAACGGGGGCGTGGGGAGAGGCGACCGATAGCAGGCTAGCCACCGGCCCGGGCCTGACCGTTCCCAGGCGGGCGCCTGTCAGTCGTGTGCGGTGTAACGGGGCTCGGTAGCGGTGCCGAAGGTAGGCAGTGAGGGTAGTAGTTGCTCCGGGCGCGGTCATGACAGCTACTCACGGCATTTCAGTGTGAGTGTGTATGGGCGCATGTTTTTTATGAATTTTGGACATGATTCGTGGCCAAATGTTATCAGATTTTCATGGAGACTGTCCCTTCCACACGCCCTGAACTTCATCCACTTCTGTGTGTGTGAACTTCATTAACTAATTGAGATGCTCAACAGATTAAGTTACAGGATAGCCTGCTGTTGACTGTGTGTGTGTCCAGTACTGAGTTTATATAGTGTGAATAATTGAGTTTAGTTAGGCTTGAGGTTGTTGGTGTGTGAGACTGTGACAGAAGGTTTCAGGACAGTTGTTTCTCTGTTTCACTTCTCTGCCTGGTAACGGTGGTTACCAGGCAACAGGCTGTACTGTGGGGGAATGTGTTCAAAAGCTGCCTGCAATTTAGAAAGGGGTGTAGGTGTGGTGTGTGTCATTTAATGATTACCTCTTTGTCTTGTTTGATGATTGTCTCTATTTATGAAATAAGACATTCCTTGGTATTGATTCTGTGTGTGTGTGTTTATATATGGTGTGTGTGTTTATATATGGTGTGTGTGTTTATATATGGTGTGTGTGTTTATATATGGTGTGTGTGTGTGTTTATATATGGTGTGTGCGTGTGTTTATATATGGTGTGTGTGTTTATATATGGTTTTTGTGTGTGTGTGTGTGTGTGTAGTGTCGCCGTGTGAGCCTCCCTGGAGTGTGTGAGAAGCAGGAGATCATGATGAGCAGCAAGGAGAGAGACTCCCAGACCGGTGAGACTGGCAAACACTGATGACATCACACACTAACTCCTCCAGACACTCTCTTTCTTTCTTTCTTTCTCTCTCTCTTTCCTTACTCTCTCTCCCCTCACTCTCTTTCTCCTCTCTTTCTTTCTTTCTTTCTCTCTCTCTCTCTCTCTCTCTCTCTCTCTCTCTCTCTCTCTCTCTCTCTCTCTCTCTCTCTCTCTCTCTCTCAACTTTCTCCCCCTCTATATTTCCCTGCTGACCATTTTCTTCCCATCGGCCCCTACTCTCTTCCCCTTCTCTGTCCCTCCTCCCCCCTTCCTCCTCCAGACTCCCAGGGGGGGGTTAGGAAGGTGTACCTTTCCTCCCAGCTGCTGCAGTCCCTGCCCAGGGCCAGCTGCCTGCCTAAGGACCGCCTGCGCTGGAACACCAATGAGGTGGGGGTCAGGGGTCAGAGTGTGTGGGGGTCAGGGGTCAGAGTGTGTGGGGGTCAGGGGTCAGTGTGTGGGGGTCAGGGGTCAGAGTGTGTGGGGGTTAGGGGTCAGGGTGTGTAGGCGTCAGGGGTCAGAGTGTGTGGGGGTCAGGGGTCAGGGTGTGTAGGGGTCAGGGGTCAGAGTGTGTGGGGGTCAGGGGTCAGAGTGTGTGGGGGTTAGGGGTCAGGGTGTGTAGGGGTCAGGGGTCAGAGTGTGTGGGGGTTAGGGGTCAGGGTGTGTAGGGGTCAGGGGTCAGAGTGTGTGGGGGTCAGGGGTCAGAGTGTGTGGGGGTCAGGGGTCAGGGTGTGTAGGGGTCAGGTATGGAGTTAGATTAGTTTCATAATTCACAAACAAACGTAACACGATTCACAAATGTATTTCATGATTCACAAATGTAACGCGATTCACAAATAAATGACCCCATTACATTTGTTTGCAACCTGACAAACACGAGTTACAAATCGGAGAACACGAGTTACAAATCGGAGAACACGAGTTACAAATCCCTGCATTTGTGTGTGTGGATTTTTGGAACTTTCCTGACACGCTTAGATTCACAAATGCATTTTTTCTAAAAGATATTCTCTGCAGCCTATCAGATGTCTCTTCCAATTTTAGCCAATCACAGCTAGCTTGCTAAACGTTAGCCTAGGAAACACTTAAATTACTAAACATGGATCCTGCCATTCTCAAGAATATTCAATCACGTATGATAATCGGTTTAATAAGATTAACAAGCAATATTTCACCTACATGCTACCAGACGACATTGCTCGTGATCTGAAGGAGACATTTTGTCCGTTATTTTGGCAGGTTGTTGAAGTCCACATAGACACGTTAATGTGATTGGCTAAAATTTGAAGAGACGATCTGATAGGCTGCAGAGAATATCTTTTTGAAAAAAATGCATTTGTGAATCTAAGCGCGTCAGGAAAGTTCATAAAATCCACACACACAAATGCAGGGATTTGTAACTCGTGTTCTCTGATTTGTAACTCATGTTCGTCAGGTTGCAAACAAATGTAATGGGGTCATTTATTTGTGAATCGCATTACATTTGTGAATCACAAAATACATTTGTGAATCGCGTTACATTTATTTGTGAATCATGAAATACATTTATGAATTGTGTTATGTTTGTTTGTTTGTTTGAATTATGAAGCTAATCTAACTACATAGTCAGGGGTCAGACTGTGTAGGGGTCAGAGTGTGTGGGGGTCAGGGCGTGTGGGGGTCAGGGCGTGTGGGGGTCAGGGCGTGTGGGGTCAGGGCGTGTGGGGTCAGGGCGTGTGGGGGTCAGGGCGTGTGGGGGTCAGGGCGTGTGGGGTCAGGGCGTGTGGGGTCAGGGCGTGTGGGGTCAGGGCGTGTGGGGTCAGGGCGTGTGGGGGTCAGGGCGTGTGGGGGTCAGGGCGTGTGGGGTCAGGGCGTGTGGGGGTCAGGGCGTGTGGGGTCAGGTGCATGACCGGGAATCGAACTGGCAACCTTCGGATTACTAGCCCGATTCCCTCACCACTCAGCCATCTGACTCCCCGCGGGCTGTGTTTCTCCTCAGGAAATCGCGTCCTACTTGATTTCATTTGACAGACATGACGAATGGCTGTCCTCTACTCTGAAGACCAGGTACACACACACACACAAACACAGTATACACACACTATACACACACACTATACACACCCTAATCCTGTCCGTGTCCGTGCAGGCCCCAGAATGGCAGCATCCTGCTGTACAACAGGAAGAAGGTGAAGTACAGGAAGGACGGCTACTGCTGGAAGAAGAGGAGGGATGGGAAGACCACCAGGGAGGACCACATGAAGCTGAAGGTCCAGGGCATGGAGGTGACACAAGGAGTATACACACACACACACTCTCGCACACATGGTGTGTGGAGCTTGTGTCTCCATGGTAACGGTGTGTCTCCATGGTAACTGTCTCCACAGTGTCTGTACGGTTGCTACGTCCACTCCTCCATCGTCCCAACATTCCACAGGAGGTGCTACTGGCTGCTGCAGGTGAGCCCCTTAACCCCTGACCCATTAACCTCTGACCTCTGACCCCACACCCTAACCTAACACCCTGACCCTTAACTCCACACCCTAACCTAACACCCTGACCTCTGACCCCACACCCTGTGGACTATGATATTGGTCCACTACCTGACAGCCCCTCCCCCTCCAGAACCCAGACATGGTATTGGTCCACTACCTGACAGCCCCTCCCCCCCCAGAACCCAGACATGGTATTGGTCCACTACCTGACAGCCCCTCCCCCTCCAGAACCCAGACATGGTATTGGTCCACTACCTGACAGCCCCTCCCCCTCCAGAACCCAGACATGGTATTGGTCCACTACCTGACAGCCCCTCCCCCTCCAGAACCCAGACATGGTATTGGTCCACTACCTGACAGCCCCTCCCCCTCCAGAACCCAGACATGGTATTGGTCCACTACCTGAACGTGCCACCCCTGGAGGATTCTGGGAAGGCGAGTGGGCCGGTGATGTCAGCGCTGGCAGAGAGGAGGGACAGCGGACGGTGGAGCAGAGAGGAACTCCTGGCTCAGCTCAGACCTATGTGTGAGTGTGTGAGAGTGTGAGTGTGTGTGAGAGTGTGAGTGTGTGTGAGTGTGTGAGTGTGTGTGACAGTGTGTGAGAGTGTGTGAGAGTGTGTGAGTGTGCGTGAGTGTGTGTGCGTGAGTGTGTGAGTGAGTGAGTGTTTCAAGTTTATTGCCATTTTTACCAAGTACAGGTTCAGTTTCCTAGAAATCTGCACCTGGAATAAATAATGTCTTGATCCTATAGGGAAAGTGTTTTAACATACTGTGTGTGTGTGTGTAGTCCACAGCATCAAGTGGGTTTGTGGAGAAGGTTCTTCAATAGAACATCTAGTCCAGCAGCTCCTGGACAGACAACACACCAAGCCTCAGCCACGCACACACACCTGCCTCTGCAGCCCAGGTACACACACCTGCCTCTGCAGCCCAGGTACACACACACCTGCCTCTGCAGCCCAGGTACACACACACCTGCCTCTGCAGCCCAGGTACACACACACCTGCCTCTGCAGCCCAGGTACACACACCTGCCTCTGCAGCCCAGGTACACACACACCTGCCTCTGCAGCCCAGGTACACACACCTGCCTCTGCAGCCCAGGTACACACACACCTGCCTCTGCAGCCCAGGTACACACACACCTGCCTCTGCAGCCCAGGTACACACACCTGCCTCTGCAGCCCAGGTACACACACCTGCCTCTGCAGCCCAGGTACACACACACCTGCCTCTGCAGCCCAGGTACACACACACCTGCCTAATCTCTCATCTAGAGCATAACATATTCAACTACAAAATGCAGCATGTGTCCAGCAGGTGGCAGTATAACTCCAACACTGATCCTGATACTCCCCCCTCTCCTCCCAGTGTCTTCAGGAGTGAACATTCCTCACCGATGCAACAGCACCAAGCACCGCATCATCTCCCCCAAGCTCCCTGCCTCCTCCCCCCTCCGGGAGGGTGAGGCAGGGGGGGAGGAGAGGAGTCTTCCCCCTGGTCTCCTCCCCCAGGGTCTCCCTCCTGCGGAGGTAGGGGGGGTCACAGGCGTCTCGTCCCCCTCCTCCTCCTCCTCCTCCAGCCCCCCTCAGACCCACCGTCCGACCGTCACCTTGGGCAACGGTTTCTACAGTGACAGGCGGGGAGTGACGACAGTGGCGCTGTCCCAGAACGCGGTGATCGTCATGACGGCGGCAGGCATGGGGCGTGAGGAGCAGAGTGTGTCTCTGAGCGGGTCGGGACAGCTTGTCCTCTCCCCCCTCCCTCCCCCCAAACCCGACACGCCCTCCCCCCCTGCCTTAGCCTCCCCCTCTACCCCCCCGGCCACCGCCACCCTCAGCCTCACCCTCCTGCCCTCCCCTGTCATAGGAGGCCTCCTCCCCCTCCTCCACCCCCCTTACACTCCCTCCTCCTCCCTCCTGCCTCCTCCCGCGGTCCACCCGCCTCCCTCCCCCCCCTCCCTCCCCACCAGTCTTCGATCCAGACTCCTTCCTCAACAGTCCCAAAGAGGGACAGACCTATGGGGGGGCCTGTCCTCCCCTCCTCCCCCTCTCCTCCCCCCTCCTCCTCCCCCCAGCCTCCCTCCCTCACCCTCTCCCTCTCCCCCACCTCCCCTCCCTCTTCCTCCTCCCCTCCTTCCTCTCTCTCATCCCTCTCTTCTGAGGCTGAGAGAAGGGTGGCGCTCCAGTCAATGGGTCCTTCCTCCTCTTCCTCCTCCTCCTCTCTCCCTCCCTCCCTCTCTCTCTCCCTCTCCCCCCCCCACTCTACTCCCTCTCTCCTGCCCCTGTGTCTGGACCTCGGGCTGCTGGGGAAGGTGGAGGACGGGAGGACGGGGGGAGAAAGGGGTGAGGGAGGAGAGGAGGGTCCCCCTACCAAGCTAGCCCTGCTCCAAAGAAACGCCATCCCAGAATCATCACCACGGCAACACACAGGAAACAACTCACCGCTGCTCCTCATTGGTCAGGACACTCAGAAGGCCCAGCCCAATCAGCAGCAGCCCAGGAAGGAAGGACTGCAGCCATTGGTCCAACAGCCCAAAGAGCCCCAAGCTCCGCCTCTAAAATCCCAGAACCACTTCCTCCTTGTCCAACAGAAATTGCAGAGTCATGAGAGAGAAATGGAGAGAGGGATGGAGATGGAGAGAAGGATGGAGAGAAGGTTGGAGAGGGAGAGGGAGAGAGGGAGGATGTTGCATCTCCAACCGTCCCTGTCCGAGTCCATGAGAAGCTCAGCTCTTTTGGTCAACGTAGCTAATGCTAACATGGATAATGCTAACATAGCTAACGCTAACATGGCTAGTGCCCACATGGCTAGAGGAAATACAGATAATGCTAATGTAGCTAATGCTAATGTAGCTAACGCTAACATGGCGAGGACGAGAGCCAGAGCCAATGGTCCAATCAGGGTGAAAGAAGAGAGAGGGCGTGGCTACGAGAGGGAGGACACGCCCATGGATACAGCGGGGTCAGGGGTCAGAGGGGAGGAGCTAGAGCTCTCATTTGACAGCCTCATCTCTGAGCTCATCACCGAGGAGCTTAGCCCCTCCCCAAACCCGCTTAACCCTGCCCCCTTCCCCCCGGGGGTGAGGTACATGGTCCCCCCCCAGCCCTCCCCCTCCTCCTCCTTCCTCCCCTTCCCCACCCTCACCCCTAGCAATGGCCCCCAGCAACGATGCCTGGCAACCATCACAGACTTCTCGCCTGAATGGTCTTACCCAGAGGTGAGGAGGGGGGAGAGGGAGGGAAGGAGGGGTTAGTGTGTCAGGGTTGAGTGAAGGTGCTGATTACAGGTGTGTGTGTCAGGGCGGGGTGAAGGTGCTGATTACAGGTGTGTGTGTCAGGGCGGGGTGAAGGTGCTGATTACAGGTGTGTGTGTCAGGGCGGGGTGAAGGTGCTGATTACAGGTGTGTGTGTCAGGGCGGGGTGAAGGTGCTGATTACAGGTGTGTGTGTCAGGGCGGGGTGAAGGTGCTGATTACAGGTGTGTGTGTCAGGGCGGGGTGAAGGTGCTGATTACAGGTGTGTGTGTCAGGGCGGGGTGAAGGTGCTGATTACAGGTGTGTGTGTCAGGGCGGGGTGAAGGTGCTGATTACAGGTGTGTGTGTCAGGGCGGGGTGAAGGTGCTGATTACAGGTGTGTGTGTCAGGGCGGGGTGAAGGTGCTGATTACAGGTGTGTGTGTCAGGGCGGGGTGAAGGTGCTGATCACAGGCTCCTGGTCAGAGGTGTCTGGACGGTACTCCTGTGTGTTTGACCAGAGCTCCGTCCCTGCCTCCCTCATCCAGCCTGGCGTCCTGCGATGCTACTGCCCAGGTGAGACACACACACCTTACGCACAGTGCTGTGTGTAAGTGGTACCACCAGGGGGCAGTGGAGATTGTGCTGTGTGTTGCAGCTCATGAAGCAGGACTGGTGGCGCTCCACGTCCTGGAGGAGGTTGGGGTCGGAGGTCAGGAGTCGGGGGTCCTGTCCTCCTCTGTGCTGTTTGAGTACCGAGCCAGAAACGCCTCCTCTCTGCCCAGCTCTCAGCTGGACTGGCTGTCTCTCGATGGTGAGTACACACACACACACACTCACAAGCACACTCTCACACACACACACTCTCTCTCACACACACACACTCTCACAAACACACACACACACACTCTCTCACACACACACACATACACTCACAGAGGGCTTCCACAATGGGAGTTACACTCTGGCTTTAGCACCTAACTGCATCTGCATCCTTTTGTGCAGATACAAGTTGTAATGTTCCGTTTATGTTGTGTATCTAGAATATCTGATGATAGACAGGATACAGGAGGGTCCTAGGAGGGTTAGGGTTACCCTAGGAGGGTTAGGTTTATCCTAGGAGGGTTAGGTTTATCCTAGGGTTAGGGTTACCATAGGAGGGTTAGGTTTATCCTAGGAGGGTTAGGTTTATCCTAGGAGGGTTAGGTTTATCCTAGGGTTAGGGGTTACCATAGGAGGGTTAGGTTTATCCTAGGAGGGGTTAGGTTTATCCTAGGGTTAGGGGTTACCATAGGAGGGTTAGGTTTATCCTAGGAGGGTTAGGTTTATCCTAGGAGGGTTAGGTTTATCCTAGGGTTAGGGTTACCATAGGAGGGTTAGGTTTACCCTAGGAGGGGTTAGGTTTATCCTAGGAGGGTTAGGTTTATCCTAGGAGGGTTAGGGTTACCCTAGGAGGGTTAGGTTTACCCTAGGAGGGTTAGGGTTACCCTAGGAGCCTCCACACACGCCTCCCGACACACGCCCCCGCCTCCCGACACACGCCCCCGCCTCCCGACACGCCCCGCCTCCCGACACACCCCGCCTCCCGACACATGCCCCGCCTCCCGACACACGCCCTGCCTCCCGACACACGCCTCCCGACACACGCCCCGCCTCCCGACACACCGCCTCCCAACACACGCCCCACCTCCCGACAACACGCCCTGCCTCCCGACACACGCCTCCCAACACACGCCCCGCCTCCCGACACACGCCTCCCAACACACGCCCCGCCTCCCGACACACGCCTCCCGACACACGCCCTGCCTCCCGACACACGCCTCCCGACACACGCCCGCCTCCTGAGTACTCGTTTTGAGACCTATCAATGATCGAAATTCTAAATAAGAAATTGACAAAAATGGCCATCCCTAATGCACACACTCACACATGTACACACTCATACATATACACTCAGACATGTACACACTCACACATATAGAGGGAAATAGAGATAGAATGAGTGGGTAAATGAGTAAAGGAAAGCTGTACTGAAACAGTATAGTGTTTTAATAATATCTTCTTTTCTGAAGCAGCCTTCCTCCCCCTCCCCTTCCCTATTGAGTGATTGATGGATGGAGCTGTTTCCACTGTCACCACCTTCACACATTACACACACACTTATTCTCAGTCACACAGGTGTGTATGAGAGAGAGAGAGAGAGAGAGAGGAGAGAGAGAGAGAGAGAGAGAGAGAGAGAGAGAGAGAGAGAGAGAGAGAGAGAGAGAGAGAGAGAGAGAGAGAGAGAGAGAAGAGAGAGAGAGCTGAGAGAGAGAGAGAGAGAGAGAGAGAGAGAGAGAGAGAGAGAGTGAGAGAGAGAGGAGTTTGTGGTGATTGCAGTCACCATGTGTCTATTTCTGACCCAGGCTAAAACTATTTAAACCCTGGGGGCCTCCCTCTCCCTCAGGTGGCACAGTCATCACTCTCTCTCTCTCTCTCTCTCTCTCTCTCTCTCTCTCTCTCTCTCTCTCTCTTGTCTCTCTCTCTCTCTCTTGTCTCTCTTCTCTCTCTCTCTCTCTCTCTCTCTCTCTCTCTCACTTTCTCTCCCTCTCTCTATCTTGTTTTTTCTCTCTCTTTTTTGCTTCCCTCCTCTCTGGCATCACTCCGATATCTGTATGTGGTGTCTATGTGTTTTCAGGGAGGTGGGTGTGTGTGAGGGGGGTTTGAGGTGTTTGTGTGTGTTTGAGGGAGAGGTGTGTGTGGGGGTTAGGGGACACTGACACTGGGGGAAAGGGGGCGAGTCATAGAGAAGAGAGAGGACAGGGTAGTTACTACCCAGACAGACAAACAGCTTGAGGCTCGACAACTAGGAACAGATTGGATGAGTGGAAACCCCTCTCTCTCCTCTCTCTCCTTCTCTCCTTCTCCCTCTACTTTTCTCTCTCTTCTTCTTGCTAATAAGTAATCACTCCCTCTCCTCCCTCTCTCTCTCCTTCCTCTCTCTCCTCCCTCCCTCCTTTCCTCCCTCCCCCTCTCTCTCTGCCTCCTTTTTCCTCTCAACTAGCTACTCTAACTTCCTCATTTGCTGCTTGGCGGTTGTGGTCTGTGTGACTGTGTGTGAGTGTGTGTGTGTTAAGACAGTGTTCTTTGTTGATTTGTCTGAGTGATATTAACCTTCCCAGAATGCCTTTCATCTGATTGACAGCAAGAGAAGCAGAGAGAGGGAGGGAGGGAGGAATGAAGGGAGGAGTTGGTATTAAGATAGAGAGGTAGACACAACTTGTGACAATGGACAAGAATATGAAGCAAGCAGAGTTAGGTAGGTCTGTGTCTCTGTCTGCATATTTACCTGTCTGTCTCTCTATCTGTCTGTCTGATTCTCTGTCTGTCTCTCTGTCTGTCTGACTACCTCTCTCTTTCTGTCTGACTGTCTCTCTCTCTGTCTGTCTGACTGTCTCTCTGTCTGTCTCTCTATCTGTCTGACTGCCTCTCTTTGTCTGTCTGACTGGCTCTCTGTCTGTCTGACTCTGTCTGTCTAATTCTCTGTCTGCATGACTGCCTGTGTGTTGTGTGTGTGTGAGTGAGTGACATTCAGGGGTGAGACAGCAATGTGATGCATACTAACCCTAAGACACACAATCAGTGCTTCTTTTAAATGATGGCTTCATAGGCCTTAGCAGATGACAGGAGACACACATTTACCTGCCTGTCTGTGTGTATGTGTGTGGTGTGTGTGTGTGGTGTATGTGTGTGGTGTGTGTGCAGATAACCAGTTCCGTATGTCCATCTTGGAGAGGTTGGAACAGATGGAGAAGAGGATGGCAGAGATGGTCACCAACAGTCAACAGCAACAACAACAACAACAGCAACAGCAACAACAACAACAACAAAAACAACATCTCTCAACACACACTCCTACATCCAGGCCTGAAGACCGGAGCCAGGTACACACACATATTAACACACACACAGACATTAACACACACACAGACATTCCTTCCTCTCTCTGATCTGCGTCAGAGGGGGAGGAGGGGCGAGGCTGGCCATGCCATGGAAGAAGGGTTAGGGTTAGGGAAACATCGAGGGAGGGGGAGAGAGACGGTGTGTGTGGGGGGGAGGGAGGGGGGAGAGAGACGGTGTGTGGGGGAGGGAGGGATGGTGGGTGTGGGGGGGGGAAGGGAGGGAAAACATCGAGGGAGGGGGAGAGAGACGGTGTGTGGGGGAGGGAGGGAGGGATGGTGGGTGTGGGGGGGGGAGGGAGGGAGGGGGAGAGAGACGGTGTGTGTGTGGGGGAGGGAGGGAGGGATGGTGGGTGTGGGGGGAGGGAGGGTGAGAGAGACGGTGTGTGGGGGAGGGAGGGATGGTGGGTGTGGGGGGGAGGGATGGGGAGAGAGACGGTGTGTGTGGGGGAGGGAGGGAGGGATGGTGGGTGTGGGGGGGGGGAGGGAGGGTGAGAGAGACGGTGTGTGGGGGAGGGAGGGAGGGATGGTGGGTGTGGGGGGGAGGGAGGGTGAGAGAGACGGTGTGTGGGGGAGGGAGGGAGGGATGGTGGGTGGGGTACCTATCAGGTGTCTACTAGTGGAAAGCTTCTGTAGAGGTTAGAGAGTGTGAGGAGAGACAGAGAGGGAGAGAGAGGGAGAGGGAGAGGAGGAGAGGAGTTGAACATCATATCTGGAATGACATCTTGACAAAAATCTAGTTCTAAAAGTGTTTCAGACATCAGAAGGTTATAGTTCTAACAGTGTTACAGACATCAGAAGGATAGTAGTTCTAACAGTGGTTCAGACTTCAGAAGGATATAGTTCTAACAGTGGTTCAGACATCAGAAGGTTATAGTTCTAACAGTGGTTCAGACTTCAGAAGGATATAGTTCTAGCAGTGTTTCAGACATCAGAAGGTTATAGTTCTAACAGTGTTTCAG
>NC_090072.1:283520-285447 GCF_038355195.1 Osmerus mordax | reverse complement strand
AAAGCTCTTTATTTAAACATCGCAACTTATTATGTAAGAGAGAGTGAGAGGAGGAGGGGAGAGGAGAAGAGGAGGGGAGAGGAGAGGAGAAGAGGGGAGAAGGGAGGGGAGGAGAGGAGAAGAGGGAAGAAGGGAGGGGAGGAGAGGCGAGAGGAGAGGAAAGAGGAGAAGGGAGGAAGAAGATGATAGTTTTAGTGTCAGCATACATTCAGTGGGATGAGTCTCTTGTGTGTAAATGGATCTATAGCAGAGAGAGTGTGTGTGTACAGTCCAGTAAATCCCTTCTTTTTGAATTAATTAAAGCGATTTCTCACATCCTCTCTTGACAGCTTCTTTCCCTCTTCTCCTCCCCCTCTCCATCCTCCATCCCTCCATCCTCCCCCTCTCCATCCTCCATCCCTCCATCCTCTCCCTCTCCATCCTCCATCCCTCCATCCTCCCCCTCTCCATCCTCCCCCTCTCCATCCTCCATCCCTCCATCCTCTCCCTCTCCATCCTCCATCCCTCCATCCTCCCCCTCTCCATCCTCCATCCCTCCATCCTCCCCCTCTCCATCCTCCATCCCCTCCATCCTCCCCCTCTCTCTCCTCTATCTCTCCATCTTCTCCTCTGTTGCTGTTTTAAACATTACAACTAACAGATGTACACACTCTGCCCACTCAATGTGTGTGTGTTGGTCCCACGCTAAGGCTTTGAGTTAAGATGACCTCAGAGATGACCAGCCAATCAGGATTGAGAATGAGAATTCTCCTGGGCACCAAACACACACACTTACACAAACACACACACATTCATTCCCAAGGAAGTTAATCTTGTAAATGAATGTGCAATATTAAGACTACAGAGAAAGAGAGGGAAGGGGCAAGATAGAGGAGAGGAGAGGAGGGGAAGGAGGAGGGGGAGGGGGAGGAGAGAGGAGAGAGAGGAGGAGGAGGGGGAGGAGGAGGAAAGAGGGGAGAGGAGGAGGGGGAGGGGGAAGGTGTCCTACCATTAGTTGTTGACGCTGTTTCTTGGCTTTGCGGACGTTATTGATGAAGCGGCGACCCATCTTCTTTGCGTACCACACCGACACAAACATACCGGCTACCGGCGGCCTCCGGAGTTCTCCTCACTACAGGCGAGCCCCCGGGAGACGGCGCGAGAGCAGCAGGATGAGGGGGAGGGGGCGCGAGGAGCGCAGTGAACATATATATATTTAAATAAGGGTCTCGTTAAACCAATCTAACAAAATAACTCTGGCACGGTGATTAAGTAAATTAACGTTATAGTCCTCGCGCAACCCTTCAGTCAAAGAGCAAAGCCCCCGGAATAAATCGTAAATATGACTTGAATCCGTTCGATAAAAACTGTAGAACGAATCAAACCATCAGTAATACGAAGTCGTGACCGACTGTACCAGAAGCGCACGAGGGGCTACAGTATAGCAACGATGGTAAATAAATCACCCTTTTCATTGTCTAGATCCCCGGTAGAACCGAATGTCTGTCCATGAACACCCGGTTATCCACGGCATACCAACACAGTTAACCGTTCATTCATCCGCGAGAGCAGGGTGTTAATCCGCTCCAGTAATGGTGAAGGCGGGACGGTTCGCGGCGCCCGGAGAGAAGATGAAGCGTCGTGTTCAAGGCTGTATGTATCCATCTCTACTATGGGCCATGGCTGCTGACAAGTCTGCTCTCTCTAACAACGGTCTCTCTCTCTGCCTCTCACTCTCTTTCTCTCCCTGCCGCCCTCACTCTTCCTCTCTCTCTCTCTCTCTCTCTCTCTCTCTTTCTCTGCCTTTCTCTCACCTCTCTCCCTTGCTCTCTCCTTTCTCTCTGTTTCTCTCTCTCATCTCTCCATCTGAAAGGATTCTCCACCCCCAAGTGACGTGTTACTTGGTCAGAATTAAATACAGAGAAGAGGAAGAGAAGAGAAGAGGAGA
>NC_090072.1:278520-281020 GCF_038355195.1 Osmerus mordax | reverse complement strand
CTCGTCTCTCCTCCATCCCTCTCTCGTCCTCTCCTCCATCCCTCTCCTCCTCTCCTCCATCCCTCTCTCCTTCTCTCCTCCATCCCTCTCCTCCTCTCCTCCATCCCTCTCCTCCTCTTCCCCATCCCTCTCCTCCTCTCCTCCATCCCTCTCCTCCTCTCCTCCATCCCTCTCTCCTCCTCTCCTCCATCCCTCTCCTCCTCTCCTCCATCCCTCTCTCCTCCCTCTCCTCCATCCCTCTCCTCCTCTCCTCCATCCCTCTCTCCTCCTCATCCCTCCCTCTCTCCACCAGGCTTCATTGTTACAATAACAATGGGCCAAGTAAGATGGTTGCCAAGCAACTGACATCACCATTTACGATCAAAGGAGGGAGGGCAGCTCACTTCAGTTTTGTGTATATGTGTGAGTTTGTGCGTGTCAGTGTGTGAGTGTGTGTGTGTGTGTGTGAGAGAGAGTGTGTATGTGTGTTTGTGTGTATGTGTGTGTGATTGTATGCGTTTATGGTGTGTGTATGGGTGTGTGAATATGCACAGTTTAGTACAAACAAGCTTGTTTTACACTTTTTCCCTACTGTACTCATACTGTACAAAATGAAAAGCGTTCTCTCTCTCACACACACACACACACACACACACAGATGGGAGGCAGATTACAGGGTAATCGTGTAATTGGGTTTAGATTTAGATTTTAGAAACAGATTGAGAGGTTTTATTCTGAACAGAGATGATCAGATAGTTAGCTGCATGTATAGCACAAGACTACATACAGCTATATTAGCCTTACATTAGCACAAGACTACATACAGCTATATTAGCCTTACATTAGCACAAGACTACATACAGCTAGATTAGCCCTACATTAGCACAAGACTACATACAGCTATATTAACCCTACCTTAGCACAAGACTACATACAGCTATATTATCCCTACATTAGCACAAGACTACATACAGCTATATTACCCCTACATTAGCACAAGACTACATACAGCTAGATTACCCCTACATTAGCACAAGGCTACATACAGCTATATTAGCCTTGACAAACTGATTATCATAATTCATGTTTGTTGCCTTAGGTAACTACCTCTGCTGAATGTGTGTGTGTATGTGCATGTGTGTGTGGTGTGTGGAGTGTCTATGTGTGTTGTGGATGTGTATGTGTGAAAGTGTATGTATGAGTGTGTGCATGTGTGTGGTGCATGTATGCCTGTGCTTGTGTGAGTATGTGAGCATGTATGAATGTGAGTGTGTTTTTGAGTTAGAGAATAAGTTAATTTGTGCATGTGTGTGTTTATATGTGTGTGTGCGTGTGTGTGTATACATGTGTATACCTGTACTCCTGTACTCCTCTCTTTACTCTCCCCTCTCTCTCCTGTACTCCCTCTCTCTTCCTGTACTCCCTCTCTCTTCCTGTACTCCCTCTCTCTCCCTGTACTCCCTCTCTCTTCCTGTACTCCCTCTCTTTACTCTCCCTCTCTCTTCCTGTACACCCTCTCTCTTCCTGTACTCCCTCTCTCTCCCTGTACTCCCTCTCTCTCCCTGTACTCCCTCTCTCTTCCTGTACTCCCTCTCTCTTCCTGTACTCCCTCTCTCTTCCTGTACTCCCTCTCTCTCCCTGTACTCCCCTCTCTCTTCCTGTACTCCCTCTCTTTACTCTCCCTCTCTCTCCCTGTACTCACTCTCTCTTCCCGTACTCCCTCTCTTTTCCTGTACTCCCTCTCTCTTCTGTACTCCCTCTCTCTCCCTGTACTCCCTTTCTCTTCCTGTACTCCCTCTCTCTTCCTGTACTCCCTTTCTCTTCCTGTACTCCCTCTCTCTTCCTGTACTCCCTCTCTCTTCCTCTACTCCCTCTCTCTTCCAGTACTCCCTCTCTTTACTCTCCCTCTCTCTTCCCGTACTCCCTCTCTCTTCCTGTACTCCGTCTCTCTCCCTGTACTCCCTCTCTCTCCCTGTACTCCCTCTCTCTTCCTGTACTCCCTCTCGCTTCCTGTACTCCGTCTCTCTCCCCCGTCTACCTCTCTCTAATCATCTTTCTAACTCTTACTCTCTCTAATCATCTTTCTAACTCTTGCTCTCTCTAATCATCACCGTCACATCACCCCTCTCACTGTCTCTACCTCCCTATCTTTTTCCCTTTCCACCTGTTCCTAGCTCTATTTAGACTTGCGTTTGTAAACACTGATACTTAGAATGAAGCTAACATCTTAGCTCCTATAGCTAATCAATTAGCCACATTAGCCATCAATTAACAAAGGCTGTAACCCAGAATACGTCTAACCCAGGCCTAACTCTAACCCAGAATAACTCTAACCAAGGCTAACCGACCAAGGCTTACTCTGACCCAGAAAACTCCAACCAAGGTTAATTTACCCAGGCTAACTATGACCAGAACACATAAACAAACACACACACCAAAATCTCTCAAAGCACAGACAATCAGACGATAATGAGATGATAAGATGCAATAAACATAACTAGTAATAAACAAGCACACAAAA